>NC_012874.2:0-300000 GCF_000003195.3 Sorghum bicolor
TAAACCCTAAACCCTAAACCCAAAAACCCTAAACCCTAAACCCTAAAACCCTAAACCCTAAACCCTAAACCCTAAACCCCAAAAACCCTAAACCCTAAACCCTTAACCCCAAAAACCCTAAACCCTAAACCCTAACCCTTAACCCTAAACCCTAAAACCCTAAACCCTAAACCCTAAAAACCCTAAACCCTAAACCCTAAAACCCTAAACCCTAAACCCTAAACCCTAAACCCTATCACAGCTCGAGAGAGCCATCACAGCTGAAAAAGCCTAGGACTCCAAACCATGGTAAAATTCTAGACTTTTCCATACTTTTATGTGTCCAAACCATAGTAAAATTCCATGTGTTCAAGGTATGGTAATATTTTTTTTGTGAAAGCTTGAGGACCAATAGGTCATAGCTAGAGGGACCCTATCACAGCTCGAGAGAGCCATCACAGCTGAAAAAGTCTACGACTCCAAACCATGGTAAAATTCTAGACTTTTTCATACTTTTATGTGTCCAAACCATAGTAAAATTCCATGTGTTCAAGGTATGGTAATATTTTTTGTGAAAGCTTGAGGACCAATAGGTCATAGCTAGAGGGACCCTATCACAGCTCGAGAGAGCCATCACAGCTGAAAAAGTCTAGGACTCCAAACAATGATAAAATTCTAGACTTTTCCATACTTTTATGTGTCCAAACCATAGTAAAATTCCATGTGTTCAAGGTATGGTAATATTTTTTTTGTGAAAGCTTGAGGACCAATAGTTCATAGCTAGAGGGACCCCATCACACCTCGAGGGACCCTGTCACAGCTCGAGAGAGCCTATCACAGCTGAAAAAGTCTAGGACTCCAAACCATGGTAAAATTCTAGACTTTTCCATACTTTTATGTGTCCAAACCATAGTAAAATTCCATGTGTTCAAGGTATGGTAATATTTTTTGTGAAAGCTTTTGTTCTGCAGTGAGAAGAGCGCGAGAAAGCTCGTGAAGAATGGATACAGGCGGAGATTCAAAGGCAAGTGCAAGCAACACTTAGTCAAATGACGAAAGGGTAAGGTACATCACAGCGTGAGGTCAACGTTAGCCCCCAGACCAATTGAAAAGCAGCTGCGCATCCACGGAAGTACCAACCATTTAGGATAACACGAAGCTACACTTCCCCGTGGATGATGTCACAGAGGCTTTTACTACCTGTGAGCTGCATGTACCAGATGGGAATGCAACAAAAAAGGTGGCTATCGCTGTTGTCAACCCTATCGACCGAACAAGAACTCCAAGAATCCATAATCGACCAGTACCTGGTGGATATGCTAGCGTCTCGGTTGATAGGGTTGAGAAAGGTTGTGGCAATGTGCCTCTAGACATAGAAGGGGGAGATGGAGAGAAGACCTTAGGTGAAGCTGAGAAGACATTTATTTGTTGCCGCAAGCGCTTCATAATTATTCCTCAATATAGGTTTGTGTGTGATTTTACTTCTTATATTATTTATTATGTATTGAAATTAAAAAAAAGTTTGCTCACAAAACTTGTAATTGTTTTCTTTGCAGGGACTCCTCCAACCTAAGTCCAGTTCTCTACCCAGCGCATCATAGTGCTGCGGGCGGTGACAATGCTGGATCTCGTCCAACACCTGCGGCGGCCACACCGACCCCGCCACCGCCTCCACCACGGTCTCCACCTCCTCCACCGAGGTCTCCAACTCCTCTACCGCGTTCTCCAACACCGAAAAGATCGGCCCCACCACCTCCACCGCCTGCACCGGACTCTCCAAAGAGTGCATGGTCGGTCCCTCGCCTCCAAAGCGAGGTAGTCACAAGCAGTCCACCCAAGAACGACCGAAGTCATCGGTCCCACCTCCAAAGAAGGCTGCCTCAGCAAAGAGAGCTAAGACACCAGAAAAAATACCTTATGAAAAGAGTGAAGAGGAGGTAATTGCTGCATCCAAAGCTGAGGTGAAACAATTTTTTGATAAATTGAAGGAGGATAGAAAAAAGCGGCTAAACCCAGAAAAGCCATACTTTTATGTAAAGCCATCGAAACTGGGGCAGAAGGTGGCGGACCAGCAAAAAAAGCAACACGAAGCTCAGAAAAAGCCAGCACTTTCGGACTATGAGCGGTCTCTGGTCAAGTATTCACAGCCTAGGAAGAGAGTAGGAAAGGGGGTCCCACAGCTCGGAGAAGTATCAAAACCGGTGCCCCCGTTTGATTGTGCCAAATCAATACGGCTCAAATGAAGACTTGATGCCAAAGAAATCCTTAGCGTTGTCTGAGCTAGACTCGCTTGAGCGTTACTTTGGATAGAGCGGTTTAAATATGGAAGAAATTGCCGCTATTCTTGGATGCCAAACATTTGAAAAAGCTGAGGTAGTTGATCAATGGAGGGTAAGATATGAACCGGACAGGAGTCTATTCGACCCTCAGCGTTTACATGAGCTCGCACACAAATGTTTGCAATAAACAAATGGTGCATTGAGGCGTCTAAAAGGGGAGAGAATTGGATTTCTGTTCTTATTAGACAACATCACTACTTCCGTGGAGATGACCTCATATACGTGCAGTTCGAAGAATTGCACCAATTATGTCACCTCGACGCTCTCGACAAATCTCTTGTCAGCTGCTTTTGTCTGTAAGTATTTTTTTTCTTTTTATTATACTTCTAACTTCTTTAATTACATGTATATAATTCTTACACACTTAGGATTTGTATGTATATATGCAGGCACCAAATGAGAGAGCTCAGAATGAGAAATGACAATAGTATTGGGTTCGTTGACCCTTATATTGTTTTCAAGGCTCCGCAGACAGTGTGGATAGCAGCTCATGAGACAGAAGTCTACACCAATCTTATGAGGTTCTTTGTGAACCAAAAAGAAAAACAAAAAATACTCTTCCCCTTCAACTTCGAGTGAGTTATATAGTTATTAAGTGCATGCATATTTTATTTTACTTATTATTACTCGAGACAAGTTTTATATAGTTATATATAGGCCTGACTATATATATGTGTGTAAACAGCTTTCACTGGATACTCATGGTCATTGAAATTCTCAAGAACCGGTTGATAATCTTTGACTCAATGAGAAAACCACAAGAAAATTATCAACAAATGGTAAACATTATTCAAAGGTATCTAATGTTGATCTCAGCTAGAAAAATATCATAATATGACTCTGTAATTATTAGTTCACGATCCACAATGGCTGTGTGTAGGGTTTGGGAAAGATTCATTGACCGTGAACATCTCAGTGGATGTAAAGCGCCGCTTAACATAATACATCCACAAATAAGTTCTACTAGCTAGCAAACTTTCGCTAACTTTTAGCCTTCTTATTGTCGTGGTCGTGAATATTATATATTGTTGACACCGTTTTTGGACACGTGTCTAGGATGACAGGATAAGATGGCAGTACGATGCGGGTTGCCGATGGGGATGGTTGCCGATGAGGGAGAAGTTGAGTGTGATTAAGTCCACAGGCAGTAGTATGGTGCCGATGACCAGGTAAAAGGGTCTGCCGATGACCATGGCGAGGGGATTGCCGATGACGCGAAGGAGGAGTCCGGAAGCTGCCAGTTGTCATGTGGAGGAGTTTCAGTTTGTTACGAAGGGTAGTTTTATTGTTTCCTTAGTTATTTGCATCGTTTTGTATATGAATTCCGTGTAATTTGGAATTCGAATTCTAATCGTGTCTGGTCGTAGCTCTTTGAGCAGAGTATAAATATAAACCCTAGGACCTTGTAATCTAGCTATCAATCAAGAAATCTATCAAACACACGTTTTTACTCATATTCCAGCATCTACTTTTCGACGACTTCGTCATACTTTTTTCTTTTTATTACGAGTTCTTAGGAATTCGTCGACTTAAGCTCGGCGTGTTCTCGAGTTCCGCGTGAGTACCTCTTAGCCGTGACATCCGGGCGCATCGCTGTTGTCAGGACTAAAGTATTCGAGTTATCACCTTTGCCGATAGTAAGGTCAAATCGGCTGGCACGCCTTAACGTTTGAATCGGGTATTAGCCCTTTGTGTTTGCAGATCAGTTTTGCATCAACACATCTTTTGGCACGCCCGGTGGGACCGATTCAAGATCAAGATCAACATGTCGATCTCTGACCTCGATCAAGACAACGTCATCCCCGTGACGGAGGCCAACCTCAAGGATGAGCAGAAGCAAGCTATTGCACAAGCCATGGAAGAGTTCAAGCAGCAATGCCTGAAGTCTTTCAGCATAAACAGGAGCGGCGAAGTGGTCCAGAAAGATGCACTGCCAGCACCACGGCAGGTCACCTTCGACGCCAATCCTGGCAAGCTTCAAGATATGGTTGACAATGCCATCAATCGAGCGTTGATTAACCAGGCTGGTGTACTGTCTAATACGGTTTTCAACGCTGTGGCAAGAACCTTCAAGGAAGGACAAATCCCGCCGGATTATGTGGGCCCCTCCCATCATCAACCCACGGCACCAGAGGTCACGGCTCCATCGGCTGCCTTGACGAGTGCAAGTGCACAGTCTGCCATCCCTCCAAGTACATTGGGGACTACTGGTGCACTATCTATGCCGATGGCAACCAACCCGCAAATTTCAGTTGGGCAGCATAAACTGACAACGGATATGTTGGCATCGGCAATGTCAGGGTTAAATCTTCCCCCCAACTGGTGGGGTTATGGTATGCCTCCAGAGTTGACGCCGGGAACATCACAGACAACTGACATGAGGGGCAAAACTCCTATGACGTCGGCACCTTCCAATGTGCCGGTGAACCAGAGTCCTCGGTATACCACAACCACTACTGCAAGGCCTCACACTGGAAATCCTCAAGATTCAATGTTCCAGATGCCCAACGCATCGGCAGAGTCAATGCTGATGCAATAGAGGTCTATGGCCCAGTCGAGATATGTCAATTCAACAACGGTACCCAATTACCAATCATCGGTAGCACCTATGCCGATGAATGCTAATAATGGATGGCTTGGATAGCAAGCCTTTCCACAATCGCCCCAGCAGGGTTATCAGACTACAGGGTTCCAGCAAGGGCAGGTTTATCCCGGGTTCCAAGGTCAGGGGATTCCCAACCAGCCAATAAATTTTGGACAGCAACTCGGAGGACAGCCAATCGGTGGACAGCAGTTTGGTAGTCCGCAGATTGGAGGACAGGTGACTACGATGTCCCACACAGGTCACGTTCCGAACAGACACGTGGAGGTTCGCCACCAAATGCCAGATCCGCAGCCGCCTCATCGACAAGATGCCGATGCGTATTGGGCCGATAAGATTGCCGAAGTAATGAGGGAACAATTTGGGATAAAACCCAAAGTCAACACTTATTCTTATCGGACACCGTATCCTCCAGCGTATGATTTGATCCCGCTTCCACATCGGTACAAAGTACCGGATTTTACGAAGTTTTCCGGACAGGACGACACGTCAACCATGGAGCATGTCAACAGGTTCATTATTCAATGTGGAGAGGCTGGAAGCAGGGACGAATTGAGGGTTCGTCTATTTTCATCATCATTGTCTGGATCGGCCTTTACTTGGTTCATATCATTGCCTCCCAATTCAGTAATTACTTGGGCCGATCTAGAGAAGCAATTCCACAGATACTTCTTCTCGGGGGTTCATGAGAAGAAGATCACCGACTTGGTCAAGTTGAGGCAACGTAATGATGAGTCGGTTGAGGGATTTGTGCAGAGGATACGAGAGGTCAAGAATAAATGCTATAGCCTGGTTCTGGATGATCGGCAGCTAGCCGATTTAGCTTTCCAGGGTTTGTTGCCACACATCAGGGATAAGTATGCCTCTCAGGAGTTCGAAAGTTTAAGTCACTTGGTGCAGAGGATATCTGATCAAGACATCAAGCCTTTCGAGCCTAAGAGGGCATGGAATAAGAAAGTGTCATTTGTTGACGAAGCAACAAGCTCAGATTCCGACGAGGAACCAGTAATCGGTTTGGCAGAGTGGGTAAAAAACAAGAAACCAATGTCTTGTCCTTTTGGGCAAAAGGAACCAGAGAAGTTCGCCTTTGACACCGCCAAGGCCGATAGGATATTTGACTTTCTACTTCAGGAAGGTCAAATCAAACTGTCACCTAACCACGTGATCCCGTCGGCAGAGGAGTTGAAGAGGATGAGATATTGCAAGTGGCACAATGCGACTTCACATGACACCAACGAGTGCAAAGTATTCAGACAGCAGCTGCAATCGGCTATAGAGTCAGGGAGAATCAAGTTTGACAATTCCAAAGCCCAGAAGCCGATGAAGATAGACCAACATCCTTTCCCGACAAACATGTTGGATGCTAAGGGGAAGGCTAAGGTCTTAACGTCGGAGACAGCTGAGAAGAATGCATCGGTAGATCCTCAGCATCAAGTTACTACTGCCGATGCAAAAGGTAAGGGCTTGGTCCAGGAAGGAGCTAGCTCAGGAAGAATTCCTCGATCTGGTATTGTCATAACTCATAGAAGGCCTCGAGAGAGATGGCAACAACGGGAAGATCGGTACCGGCGCCAGCGGGAGGATTATCAACGGGAAGAAGAAAGACGCCGACAGGAGTGGAATCGGCACCGGGATCATTGGAATTGCCCATTCTTCATCCATTGTTGGGAGGAAAATATCAAGCTTCCTACGGTCAGAGACTGCCCTGAATGCAACGGTTATGATCGGTACGACAGGAACGATCGGCGTTATCATGATGATGAACGACGATTTAATGGGCCGATCAGAGGAAGGGCGTCAGTTCATGATCGGCTAGGGGGCAGGCTTAGCGTTCACGATCGGCTCGGTGACTATGTCCGGTATTTTCCCAGGAACCAAGAGGAGCTTGAAAGAATGGCTGATGCGCGGGTTCCCGATGAATTCATATTTTGCAGAGATGCTAACACGCATCGCATAGAGTCAAGAGAGAACCAACGCCCGACGGCAAGGCAAGGGCCACTTCCTCCATGGTGCCCTCAAGGATTAACCAAGACACAGAAAAGGAGATTGCAACGTGAAAGGCAGGAAGAGCTAAATAAAGGGGAGAACTCTGGAAGTCGGCAGCCGTCAGACACTAAGGAGGAAGGTCCATCGGCAGGCGTCAACATGGTCTTCATGTTGCCAATGGAGTTTCTTGCACCAGCCAGTGATGATGAGTTGGAATTTTCTGATCAGATAGCTCAGTTAGCTCTGGATCCGATGACGGCTATCTTTGAAAAACCTGCCGATGATGAGAGGCAGCATCTCAAAGCTTTGTTCCTCAAAGGAAGGGTCGATGGGCAGCCAATGACCAAGATCCTAGTTGATGGTGGAGCTGCTATTAATATTATGCCGTATGCAGTATATCGGAAGCTTGGGAAAGGGGATCAAGATTTGACCAAGACCGATATGATGCTCAAAGATTTTGAAGGAAACGTGTCTCCAGTCAAGGGGGCGATATGTGCAGAGTTGACCATCGGCAGCAAAACCTTGCCGACAACTTTTTTCGTGATCAGCGGAAAAGGTGCTTACAATTTATTATTGGGGAGAGATTGGATTCATGCTAATTGTTGTATCCCATCTACAATGCATCAGTGCTTGGTTCAGTGGGTAGGTGACAAGATTGAGATCGTCCCAGGGGATTCTTCTTATGTTATCGCATCGGCAGAGGCAGATACTTACGAAAGGACTAGGTGCATTTCAGGAGAAGTTTGGGAGAAGGACTTTCTCAAAGTTGCCGATTATGAGATTCCACCGATCCAAGCAGTCGGTTCTGACGACGGTTTTTAATGGATAGATTCGCCGATGATGGAAAATTAGGCCAGGGATTCACATCGGCCGATGATTTGGTAGAGGTAGATATAGGTGGTGGTGATAAGCCTAGGCCTACTTTTATTAGTGCTAAATTAGATCCTGAGTGTAAACGGCAGTTGATTAGTTTGTTAAAGGAATATAAAGATTGCTTTGCTTGGGATTATACGGAGATGCCTGGTTTAGACCGATCAATTGTTGAACATCGGTTACCCATCAAGTCTGGATTTCGGCCACATCAGCAACCAGCCCGCCGATGTAATCCTAACATTCTACCTGATATTAAGGCCGAAGTCACTAAACTTATTGAAGCTAAGTTTATTCGGCAGTGTCGGTATGCCGAATGGATTTCCAATGTTGTTCCGGTTTACAAGAAGAATGGGAAGCTTCGGGTGTGCATTGACTTCAGGAATCTCAATAAAGCTACGCCGATGGATGGGTACCCAATGCCTGTCGCCGATCTACTGGTTGATGCTGCGGCTGGCCATCGGGTCATCAGCTTCATGGATGGTAATGCAGGTTACAATCAAATATTCATAGCAGAGGAGGATATTCCAAAAACCGCATTCAGGTGTCCTGGTCATGTTGGACTATTTGAATGGATAGTCATGACTTTTGGGTTAAAGAATGCTGGGGCTACTTATCAAAGGGCTATGAATTTTATATTTCATGAGTTCATCGGCAAGCTCGTAGAGATTTATATTGATGATGTGGTGGTTAAGTCTGGAGATTTCTCAAAGCATCTTGCCGATTTACAAAAAGTGTTAGAGTGCACAAGGAAGCATGGATTGAAGATGAATCCCAACAAGTGTGCATTTGGTGTATCGGCAGGGCAGTTTCTTGGTTTCATGGTACATCAGAGGGGTATTGAAATTAGTCGAAGATCTATTGATGCTATCAATAAAATAGTGGCCCCTACCAACAAAACCGAGCTCCAATCCTTGATCGGCAAGGTAAATTTTATCAGGAGATTTATATCGAATTTGTCTGGTAGGATTCGTGCTTTCAGTCCTCTTCTTAAATTGAAAGCCGATCAAGAGTTTATTTGGGGAGAAGAACAGCAGTTGGCTCTGGATGAAATCAAGAAGTATTTAGTGAATCCTCCAGTTCTAGTTCCACCTCAACAAGGGAAGCCCTTCAGATTGTATTTATCTACCGATGGATCGGTTATCGGTTCAGCTTTAGTTCAAGAATTTGAAGGGAAAGAAAGGGTAATTTATTATTTGAGTAGGAGGTTGACTGATGCTGAAACCAGATATTCGGCCATTGAGAAACTATGCTTGTGCTTATATTTTTCATGCATCAAGCTGAGACATTACCTGTTATCGGCCGAATGTACTGTTGTCTGTAAAGATGATGTAGTCCGGTACATGCTATCTATGCCGATTATGAGTGGTAGGATCGGTAAATGGATTTTAGCGCTGTCGGAGTTCGATTTGCGTTACGAATCGGCTAAGGCAGTCAAAGGGCAGATCATGGCCGATTTTGTGGCTCAGCATTGCGGTCTAGTGGAAACCTTGGAAATTGCACCCTGGACACTCTTCTTTGATGGATCTACCTGTGACCGGGGGGCAGGAATCGGCATTGTATTGGTTTCTCCTAAGGGGAGGAAGTATGAATTTTCCTTGCCGATTGTTGCTACATCAACAAATAATCAGGCTGAGTATCAAGCTCTGATCAAGGGATTGGAGTTGTTAAGAGAGGTTCGTGCTGATGCTGTTGAGATATTCGGGGATTCCATGTTGGTTATAAATCAATTGGCCGGAAGCTATGAATGCCGGAGTGAAGTTCTCATAACTTATTTCGAGAGAAGTATGCAACTGTTAAAGGAATTCAAGAACTTCCGATTGGAGCATGTTCCCCGATTGCATAATGAAGACGCTAATCGGTTAGCCCAGCATGCCTCAGGATATCAGCTAATGATTAATGCGACATCGGCAGTCAGTGCCGGTGATTGGAGGAAAGAAATTATCGACTATCTAGAAGATCCGTCCAAAAAGGTTGAGAGACGGGTTCGATTTCAAGCAACTAAGTATGTGCTCCTCGAAGATGAACTGTATTATCGAACTATTGATGGAATTCTTCTCCGATGTTTGGGTGATGATGAAGCTAGGAGTTTGATGGGAGAAATCCATGAAGGGGTGTGTGGAGCACATCAGTCGGCTTTCAAAATGAAATGGATGATTAGAAGGAATGGATATTTTTGGCCAACTATACTTGAGGATTGCTTTAAGTATTTCAAGGGATGCCAAGGTTGTCAAAAGTTTGGTAACATTCAAAGAGCGCCCGCATCGGCTATGAATCCTATTATCAAGCCTTGGCCGTTTCGGGGTTGGGCTATTGATCTGATCGGCCAGATTTATCCACCATCTAGCAAAGGGCATAAGTTCATTCTAGTTGCCACTGACTATTTCACTAAGTGGGTTGAAGCTATTCCTTTGAAGAAAGTCACATCGGCCAATATGATTGATTTTGTGAAGGAGCATATTATTTACCGATTTGGAATTCCCCAAACGATTACTACCGATCAGGGCACCATGTTCACGTCGGGGGAGTTCGATGAGTTCGCAATCGGTATGGGAATTAAAGTATTGAATTCTTCTCCTTACTATGCTCAAGCCAATGGGCAGGCCGAAGCGTCTAACAAAGGGATTATCAAGCTTATTAAACGAAAGATTGAAGGAAATCCTAGGCGGTGGCATGCATTGTTAAATGAAGCACTGTGGTCTTATCGGATGGCTTGTCATGGATCAACCAAGGTGTCACCCTATCAATTGGTGTATGGACATGATGCAGTTTTGCCTTGGGAGATTAAGGCTGGATCTAGGCGATTATCTTTTCAAGATCAATTGGCTGCCGATGATTATGCCACTTTGATGACCGATGAGTTAGATGATTTAGCAGGGCATCGGTTAAAAGCTTTAATGAGTATAGAAGAAAATAAGAAGAGAGTTGCTAGATGGTATGATAAAAAAGTAAAGGCTAAGGAGTTTGCCGATGGGGATTTGGTATGGAAATTGATCTTGCCAGTTGGGACTAAGAGTTCGAAGTTTGGAAAGTGGTCTCCTAATTGGGAAGGTCCTTATCGGATAAGACACTCAGCTCCTGGTAATGCCTATATTCTAGAAACTCTCGAAGGAGTTGAATTCCCCAGAGCATTAAATGGCAAATATTTAAAGAAGTACTTCCCCAGCATATGGGTCGATGCGTAGAAGTTTAAGTGCCGATAACACTCCTATCGGCTGGAGATTAAATGTTTGGAGACAGACTTAATGTTTCAAAAGATGCCGATAACAGTCTTATCGGCTAGACTAAAAGCTAAAAGCGGGAAAACAAAGGTGTGTTGCCAATGAAAGCTTCAGATGTTCAGCAGCTCTTGGATTGTCGATATGGCGCGCAGCCGGATCTGATTGGCTGTCTCTATCTCCTTGATATCATCATCGGCAGAACCTTCTATCGGCTTCAGCTTCCTCTTCAGCTGCAGCGCTTTGCGACCATGGACGTTTCGTTCTTGTTCGAGGTGCTTGATGGTTTCCGGCAGTCGACTCTCTTCTTGTTGGGCTTGGGACAGGGCGTCCTCTACTTGCTTGAGTTCGGCCAGTAGAGCTTCTCTTTTTGCCGATAGATCAGACACTTTCTGCTTCAGTGCATCACCTGAGGACTTTAAGGTGCCGATGTTCTTATGTTTCTCATCGGCTAAGAGTTTTTCTTTCATCATCTCCTCAGAGAGCTGGATTTGAGCGGCTCTATCGGCAAGGTGTCGAGTGGCTCTCTGGTACTGCAGCTGGCGGCTTTCTAGGTGTGCAGCATGGAAGAGTGTCTCTTCAGCATCGGCAGGAATTTGGCCTCTAAGAGTCTTGAACAGAGCTTTGGCTGGGTCAGAGTCATTGACCAGTTGAGTTGTGTCTTGATGAAGTATGGCCGATAGCTCTTCCAGCTTAGCTCTGGTTTCTCCCGATACAGTTCCAACTGCCCGAGAGGAGCTTGCTTCCTCGCCTTCTTCTTCGAAGATATCAATGGCGAAAGAGAATAAGCTGTTGGGAGAATCTTGTTCCTGAAAATGAAGATGAAATAAGTTAGTTTTGTGGTCAAAACTTCGGCAGACGGTACTGGTGGAAAATTGGATGACTTACTTGCTTCAAGGCAATTTCTTGCCTTTGACTCAAAGATGCCGATGGAACTACAGGTTGATCGGCAAATGTTGCCGATGGAACGATATCGCCTGAGAGAAGACAGGAAGGATTATGAGACTAAATGAGAATAAGTTTATCGGCGGAAGTATTGTTGAAATATATTACCTGGAGGAGAGAGAACAGCTGCCTGAGTCGAGGAAACCGCCGATGATATAACTGGACCTGCCAGGCCAGTTGTTTGTTCACATACGTCAGCTGATGTATCTGCCGTTTGAGGTTCTTCTTGCTGAGGTTCTTCCATCTGTGGTGCTTCCTGTATTGATTGAGGAGATGGTGCTTGCTGTGCCTGGACTTCTGGAGGAGAAGGGGAAGACTCCACCGGGATTGGGGACACCGGAGGAGGAGGAGGAGTTGCCATTTTCTGGCGCTTTGTTCCAGCCTTAGCACCTTGGATGCCCTTCCTCTTTGGCTGGCTAGACTGGGGGGCATCGGCACCTTGGCGTTTGGCTTTTGCCGATGCACCAGTTTGCTGCAACAACAAAAAGGAGTTTATGAGCACAGATAACCGATACAAAGATGGTCAGCATAAGTGAAAAAAGGTTTTAACAGATTGCCCTGAAAGCTTGCGCCAGAGTGGAAGCAATTACCGTCGGTGATGTCTGAGTTTTCCTGGTGGTGACTTTCTTGAGGCGCGCACCCCGGTGCACGATGGAAGCCAGAGTAGGAGCATTATGGCCGATTGAGGAGATCGGGCCTGACGGGAATAAGTCGATCGGCTTGCCACTCCTGCTAACCGATGGGGGGGTGTTGTCAATCTGCAGAAGGAATACAGGGGTAAGTTACCGATGGGAATAGTATTGGAAAATGAGACATCGGTTTAAAATACTTACAATGTCATCAGGGACTTCGTATTCGGGGTCGATCATGCCGCGGTATGAGAGGGCCGACCTGCAGAATAGACTCTCTTTCCATTCTGCCCACCACGACTTGTATGCCTGAGTGATAAAAGCAGCCGGAACCCATTCTGACAGATCTACATCCGTGTCGGCATTTGGTGGTAATTGGGCTACTCGAGTCCACTCAAGAAGGTTGTTGATAGTTTCTCTAGGTTTTATCACATCGGCATAAGGAAGTGCAATCGGCAACTGGCCGAAAGCTAATTGGCGAGCTAATGCCGATGGATTATAAAATTCGTAGGTTTGGGGAGAAGTTTTTGTGCTACCAAAGAAATTCACCGGAATGGCCCTGGGAGTCACAATTGCCATCATCGCCTCATTGTCCCTGTCGAGAGCTTCATCAAATGGATTGAAGGTCAGAGGGAGCATGCTATCTGGGTCATCATAAGCCAACCATGGTCGTTCATCTCTGGCCAAACCCTCATACAGCGTCTCGAAGAATCGGCCGATCTGATCCGGAGTGTTCCCTGAAACGGGCAAGACTATAACAGCTTCGCCAAAGTTCAGGGGGGCACGTGTTGCCGATTCCTCTTCACCCAACACGTAGTTCTCGGCTATATCTCTTGGGAAGTGCTGTGAGAACAAGTTGAGATCAAGGCGCTTGTGCAGGTGCAGATTGAGCCACATATTAATAAACCACCAAGGACCTCCCAAATTGCCGATAGGTTGGCCGAGCAGGAGTTTCTGGACTACCTGATGAAGAAGGTGATAAACAGCGCCGAGCAAATAACGGCCGAGAGGAAATTGACCACCGCTAGCCAGTCTTTCTGCTGCCGATAGATAGACAGAAGTCGGTCCTGCCGATCGACCACAGAATACAAACTTGTCTAGCCACATGTTCAGAAAGGTGGTTTGCTCCTTTATGGTGACAGGCCCTCTCCCGCGGTACTTCTGGATGTACCCTGACCAACCGCCGATAGCGCGAGTCTCCACTTTGGCACTGGGGGCGGTATCAAAAAAGTGGGTGCTATCGGCAGAAGATATATCTAACCCAGTAAGCATGGCTACATCGGCAAGGGTAGGAGAAGCAGGGCCGTGGCCAAAAACAAAAGCGTTGAGAGTGTCTGACCAAAAGTAAGATGCAGCTATCAGCAATGACTCGTTCCTGTGCATATCGGCAATGGACAGCCTAATGCATTGGGCTAATTTCCTCTCACCCCATTGAACTTCATAAGAGTTGCTGACCCTCAAGAACCAGTCTTTCCACCCTACAGTAGGGCTGGGCCCAGAGCGAAAGGTGTCCTTCCATAGATCTAAAGCGAAGTTTTCAGCTCTAAAGGGAATCCTGTTGGTTTCTGCATTGATAAGGTCGGTTGGATCTGGATCCCCTAGAGGGCCGAGGCATTGAAGATGTGGTTGATCGGTAGGAATGACAATTTTGTTGGATAACTCCTAGTGTTTTGGGGAATAAAGATACAAAGAAAAAGGAAAAGGGAAATATTCGGTAAGATGAATCGCAGATGAACAGGAATGCAAGAAAAGGGTACGGCAGATGAGATGGAAATCTGACCTCAGGGACGACGAAGCCAACGGCCATCTTGTCGTGAAGAGGACGCTGGAGGGCGCCGGAGTTGATGAAGAGGAATGCTTGTCGGAGATCTTGAGGGTTGTGAATGGCGCCGCCGCTGGAAAAGCGAAGTTGGATGGCAGAATGGTGTAATGGGGGAGGAGTACCCAAGAAGGAACTATTTATAGGACAAAATGGGCAAGGGCAAATCTGACTTATTTCTTTGCCACATCCGAGAAACCCGAGGGTACTCAAGTGGATATGGTAACTGTTCGCACGGTAATCCAGGGATTGTGCAGGTGATTTGACAGGAAGCGGTCATTATCTAAAGATATTTTACTGTACACGATCTCCTGGTCGGTCCATCGGCGATATTCTATAACGGTCATCCTGCCGATGGGCGGATAGAGGGGAGGTAACCGTTTTTGCGAATCTCCTGGGCAGAGCATCGGCAGATATTTGTAACGGTATTGTTGCCGATATACGAATAAGAAAGATGCCCGTTTAGGAAGTTGGGGATTTCGAGGAATCTGCGGAGGATTAGGATCAGAGTTGTCCAGATTGAGGTTGTCGGTTACCAGATTAGGAGCATTAATTGCGGAGAAGGCATCATTACTGCAGAGAATTTCGGAGCATTAATAGTTTTATACTCCGAAACTGGGGGGCATGTGTTGACACCGTTTTTGGACACATGTCTAGGATGACAGGATAAGATGACAGTACGATGCGGTTTGCCGATGGGGATGGTTGCCGATGAGGGAGAAGTTGAGTGTGATTAAGTCCACAGGCAGTAGTATGGTGCCGATGACCAGGTAAAAGGGTCTGCCGATGACCATGGCGAGGGGATTGCCGATGACGCGAAGGAGGAGTCCGGAAGCTGCCAGTTGTCATGTGGAGGAGTTTCAGTTTGTTACGAAGGGTAGTTTTATTGTTTCCTTAGTTATTTGCATCGTTTTGTATATGAATTCCGTGTAATTTGGAATTCGAATTCTAATCGTGTCTGGTCGTAGCTCTTTGAGCAGAGTATAAATATAAACCCTAGGACCTTGTAATCTAGCTATCAATCAAGAAATCTATCAAACACACGTTTTTACTCATATTCCAGCATCTACTTTTCGACGACTTCGTCATACTTTTTTCTTTTTATTACGAGTTCTTAGGAATTCGTCGACTTAAGCTCGGCGTGTTCTCGAGTTCCGCGTGAGTACCTCTTAGCCGTGACATCTGGGCGCATCGCTGTTGTCAGGACTAAAGTATTCGAGTTATCACCTTTGCCGATAGTAAGGTCAAATCGGCTGGCACGCCTTAACGTTTGAATCGGGTATTAGCCCTTTGTGTTTGCAGATCAGTTTTGCATCAACACATATATATATCGTACAGTGGTGTTTAAGACAAGAAGGGGGGAACAATCTATGTGCATATTACGTGTGCAAATTCATGATGGCACAAGTCAATCAAACACTCACAGAGACGCTCAGAGTACGTTACATGTCTCTTTTCATTATCTCCTGAATTATATTGAATAACTTAGATAACTAATACCTTTTTTATTTATTTCAAATTAAAGACGGAATGGTTGAGAGAAAAGGTCATACAAAACGACCGAATCAAAGCTATCCAAGAGACGATAGTAGGATTTCTCCGCGAGCAAGTGATCAATCCAAACGGCGAGTTTCACTTCAACGGCAACGAAACTCTTATTCCAAACAACGATGATCATTTGTATCGTTTGTAGACATTGGAAGAAAAAACTCTATGTACATATTGTTACGAATTTTGTAAATATAAAACTATATATATATAAAGCTTTTTACATATCTATTTAATTTTTGATGTGGCCTATTCATTTTATTATAGGCAAAGCTTAATTATTAAGCTAAGCCTATAATTTTCATTTATATATGCTTAATATGCGTGTAATATAAATATATTATTGTATCAGCAAAAACATGTATTGAAAAACCTATTATTATTATATAAAAACAATAAACAGAACCGAAGAAGTGAACCAAAAAAAAGAAACACTTCAACACCGGTTGGTAATACCAACCGGTGTTAAAGGGTCCTGCAACGTAGCAGCCCTGGCAGGACCCTTTAACACCGGTTGGTATTACCAACCGGTGTTAAAGGGGGAGCTTTAGCCCCGGTTCCCCGAACCGGGACTAAAGGGTGGGCCTTTAGTCCCAGAAGGGCAGCACCGGCTCGAGAACCGGGACAACAGGCCCTTCCCGACCGGTGCTAATGCCCGATCATGCAGCAGTGCTGTTGACACCGTTTTTGGGCACGTGTCTAGGATGGCAGAATAAGGTGGCAGTACGATGTTTACAAAGCGGGTTGCCGATGAGGATGGTTGCCGATGAGGGAGAAGTTGAATGTGACTAAGTCCACAGGCAGTAATATGGTGCCGATGGCTAGATAAGAAAGTCTGCCGATGACTATGGCAAAGGATCTGCCGATGATGCAAAGGAGGAGTCTGAAAACTGCCGGTCGTTATGTGGAGGAGTTTCGGTTTGTCACGAGGGATAGTTTTGTTATTTCCTTAATTATTTGCGTCGTTTTGTATACGGATTCCGTGTAATTTGGAATTCGAATTCTAATCGTGTCTGGTTGTAGCTCTTTGAGCAGGGTATAAATATAGACCCTAGGGCCTTGTAATAATCAATCAAGAAATCAAACACACGTTTTTACTCATATTCCAGCATTTACTTTTCGACGACTTCGTCATACTTTTTCCTTTTGTTACGAGTTCTTAGGAATTCGTCGACTTAAGCTCGGCGTGTTCTCAAGTTCCGCGTGAGTACCTCTTAGCCGTGACATCCGGGCGCATCGCTGTTGTCAGGACTAAAGTATTCGAGTTATCACCTTTGCCGATAGCAAGGTCAAATCGGCTGGCACGCCTTAACGTTTGAATCGGGTATTAGCCCTTTGTGTTTGCAGACCAGTTTTGCATCAACACATCTTTTGGCACGCCCAGTGGGACAAGATTCAAGATTCAAGATCAAGATCAACATGTCGATCTCTGACCTCGATCAAGAGAACGTCATCCCCGTGACGGAGGCCAACCTCAAGGATGAGCAGAAGCAAGCTATTGCCCAAGCCATGGAAGAGTTCAAGCAGCAATGCCTGAGGTCTTTCAGCATAAACAGGAGCGGCGAAGTGGTCTAGAAAGATGCACTGCCGGCACCACGGCAGGTTACCTTTGACGCCAATCCTGGCAAGCTTCAAGATATGGTTGACAATGCCATCAATCGAGCGTTGATTAACCAAGCTGGTGTACTGTCTAATACGGTTTTCAATGCCGTGGCAAGAACTTTCAAGGAAGGACAAATCCCACCAGATTATGTGGGCCCCTCCCATCATCAGCCAACGGCACCAGAGGTCACGGCTCCATCGGCTGCCTTGACGAATGCAAGTGCACAATCTGCCGTCCCTCCAAGTACATCGGGGACTACTGGCGCACTATCTATGCCGATGGCAACCAACCCACAAATTTCAGTTGGGCAGCATAAACTGACAACAGATATGTTGGCATCGACAATGTTAGGGTTGACTCTTCCTCCCAACTGGTGGGGTTACGGTATGCCTCCAGAGTTGACGCCGGGAACATCACAAATAACTGACATGAGGGGCAAAACTCCTATGACATCGGCACCTCCCAATGCGCCGGTGAACCAGAGTCCTCGGTATACCACAACTACTACTGCAAGGCCTCACACTGGAAATCCTCAAGATTCAATGTTCCAGATGCCCAACGCATCGGCAGAGTCAATGCTGATGCAACAGAGGCCTATGGCCCAGTCGGGGTATGTCAATTCAACGACGGTACCCAATTACCAATCATCGGCAGCACCTATGCCGATGAACGCTAATAATGGATGGCTTGGACAGCAAGCCTTTCCACAATCGCCCCAGCAGAGTTACCAGACTACAGGGTTCCAGCAAGGGCACGTCTATCCCGGGTTCCAAGGTCAGGGGATTCCCAACCAGCCAATGAATTTTGGACAGCAACTCGGAGGACAGCCAATCGGTGGACAGTAGTTTGGTGGTCCGCAGATTGGAGGACAGGTGATCAATACGATGTTCCGTGCAGATCACGTCCCGAACAGACACGTGGAGGTTCGCCACCAAGTGCCAGATCCGCAGCCGCCTCATCGGCAAGATGCCGATGCATATAGGGCCGATAAGATTGCTGAAGTAATGAGGGAACAATTTGGGATAAAACCCAAAGTCAACACTTATTCTTATCGGACACCGTATCCTCCCGCGTATGATTTGATCCCGCTTCCACATCGGTACAAGGTACCGGATTTTACAAAGTTTTCCGGACAGGACGACACGTCAACCATGGAGCATGTCAACAGGTTCATCATTCAATGTGGAGAGGCTGGTAACAGGGACGAATTGAGGGTTCGTCTATTTTCATCATCATTGTCTGGATCGGCCTTTACTTGGTTCATATCATTACCTCCCAACTCAGTAATTACTTGGGCCGATCTAGAGAAGCAATTCCACAAATACTTCTTCTCGGGGGTTCATGAGAAGAAGATCACCGACTTGGTCAAGTTGAGGCAACGTAATGATGAGTCGGTTGAGGGATTTGTGCAGAGGATACGAGAGGTCAAGAACAAATGCTATAGCCTGGTTCTGGATGATCGGCAGCTAGCCGATTTGGCTTTCCAGGGTTTGTTGCCACATATCAGGGATAAGTATGCCTCTCAGGAGTTCGAAAGTTTAAGTCATTTGGTGCAGAGGATTTCTGATCAAGACATCAAGCCTTTCGAGCCTAAGAGGGCATGGAATAAGAAAGTGTCATTTGTTGACGATGCAACAAGCTCAGATTCTGATGAAGAACCAGTAATCGGATTGGCAGAGTGGGTAAAAAACAAGAAGCCGATGTCTTGTCCTTTTGGGCAGAAGGAACCAGAGTAGTTTGCTTTTGACACCGCTAAGGCTGATAGGATATTTGACTTTCTACTTCAGGAAGGTCAGATCAAACTGTCACCTAACCATGTGATCCCATCGGCAGAAGAGTTGAAGAGGATGAGATATTGCAAGTGGCATAATGCAACTTCCCATGACACCAACGAGTGCAAAGTATTCAGACAGCAGCTGCAATCGGCTATAGAGTCAGGGAGAATCAAGTTTGACAGTTCCAAAGCCCAGAAGCCGATGAAGATAGACCAACATCCTTTCCCGACAAACATGTTGGATGTTAAGGGGAAGGCTAAGGTCTTAACATCGGAGACAGCTGAGAAGAGTGCATCGGTAGATCCTCAGCATCAAGTTACTACTGCCGATGCAAGAAGTAAGGGCTTGGTCCAGGAAGGAACTAGCTCAGGAAGGCTTCCTCGATCTGGTATCGTCATAACTCATAGAAGGCCTCGAGAAAAATGGCAACAACGGGAAGATCGGTATCGGCGCCAACAGGAAGATTATCGACGGGAAGAAGAAAGACGCCGACAGAAGTGGAATCGGCACAGGGATCATTGGAATTGTCCATTCTTCATCCATTGTTGGGAGGAAAATATCAAGTTTCCTACTGTCAGAGACTGCCCTGAGTGCAACGGTTATGATCGGTACGATAGGATCGATCGGCATTATCATAATGATGAACGGCGATTTAATGGGCCGATCAGAGGAAGGGTGTCAGTTCATGACCGGCTGGGGGGCAGATGTAGTGGGCACGACAGACTTAGGGACCGTGTCCAGTATTTTCCCAGGAACCAAGAAGAGCTCGAGGGAATGGCTGATGCGCGGGTTCCCGATGAATTCATATTTTGTAGGGATGCTAACACGCATCGTATGGAGTCAAGGGAGAACCGACGCCCGACGGCAAGGCAAAGGCCACTTCCTCCATGGTGCCCTGGAGGATTAACCAAGACACAGAAAAGGAGATTGCAACGTGAAAGGCAAGAAGAGCTAAACAAGGGAGAGAACTCTGGAAGTCGGCAGCCGTCAGACACTAAGAGGGAAGGTCCATCGGCAGGCGTCAACATGGTCTTCATGTTGCCGATGGAGTTTCTTGCACCAGCCAGTGATGATGAGTTGAAATTTTCTGATCAGATAGCTCAGTTGGCTCTGGATCCGATGACGGCTATCTTTGAGAAACCTGCCGATGACGAGAGGCAGCATCTTAAAGCTCTGTTCCTCAAAGGAAGGGTTGATGGGCAGCCAATGACCAAGATCCTAGTTGATGGTGGAGCTGCTATTAATATTATGCCGTATGCAGTATATCGGAAGCTTGGGAAAGGGGATCAAGATTTGACCAAGACCGATATGATGCTCAAAGACTTTGAAGGAAACGTGTCTCCAGTCAAGGGAGCGATATGTGCAGAGTTGACCATCGGCAGCAAAACCTTGCCGACAACTTTTTTCGTGATCAGCGGAAAAGGTGCTTACAACTTATTATTGGGAAGAGATTGGATTCATGCCAATTGTTGTATCCCATCTACAATGCATCAGTGCTTGGTTCAGTGGGTAGGTGACAAGATTGAGATTGTCCCAGGAGATTCTTCTTATGTTATCGCATCGGCAGAAGCGGATACTTACGAAAGGACCAGGTGCATTTCAGGAGAAGTTTGGGAGAAAGATTTTCTCAAAGTTGCCGATTATGAGATTCCACCGATCCAAGCAGTCGGTTCTGACGACGGTTTTTAATGGATAGATTCGCCGATGATGGAAAATTAGGCCAGGGATTCACATCGGCCGATGATTTGGTAGAAGTAGATATAGGTAGTGGTGATAAGCCTAGGCCTACTTTTATTAGTGCTAAATTAGATCCTGAGAGTAAGCGACAATTGACTAGTTTGTTAGAGGAATATAAAGATTGCTTTTCTTGGGATTATACAGAGATGCCTGGTTTAGACCGATCAATTGTTGAACATCGGTTACCCATCAAGTCTGGATTTCGACCACATCAGCAACCAGCCCGCCGATGTAATCCTAACATTCTACCTGATATTAAGGCCGAAATCACTAAACTTATTGAAGCTAAGTTTATTCGGCAGTGTCGGTATGCCGAATGGATTTCCAATGTTGTTCCGGTTTACAAGAAGAACGGGAAGCTTCGGGTGTGCATTGATTTCAGGAATCTGAATAAAGCTACGCCGATGGATGGATACCCAATGCCTGTCGCCGATCTACTGGTTGATGCTGCGGCTGGTCATCGGGTCATCAGCTTCATGGATGGTAATGCAGGTTACAATCAAATATTCATGGCGGAGGAGGATATTCCAAAAACCGCATTCAGGTGTCCTGGTCATGTTGGGCTATTTGAATAGATAGTCATGACTTTTGGGTTGAAGAATGCCGGTGCTACTTATCAAAGGGCTATGAATTTTATATTTCATGAGTTCATCGGCAAGCTCGTAGAGATTTATATTGATGATGTGGTGGTTAAGTCTGGAGATTTCTCAAAGCATCTTGCTGATTTACAAAAAGTGTTAGAGTGCACAAGGAAGCATGGATTGAAGATGAATCCCAACAAGTGTGCATTTGGTGTATCGGCAGGGCAGTTTCTTGGTTTCATGGTACATCAGAGGGGTATTGAAATTAGTCGAAGATCTATTGATGCCATCAATAAAATAGTGGCCCCTACCAACAAAACCGAGCTCCAATCCTTGATCGGCAAGGTAAATTTTATCAGGAGATTTATATCGAATTTGTCTGGTAGGATTCGTGCTTTCAGTCCTCTTCTTAAATTGAAAGCCGATCAAGAGTTTATTTGGGGAGAAGAACAGCAGCTGGCTCTGGATGAAATCAAGAAGTATCTAGTAAATCCTCCAGTTCTAGTTCCACCTCAACAAGGGAAGCCCTTCAGATTGTATTTATCTACCGATGGATCGGTTATCGGTTCAGCTTTAGTTCAAGAATTTGAAGGGAAAGAAAGGGTAATTTATTATTGGAGTAGGAGGTTGATTGATGCTGAAACCAGGTATTCGGCCATTGAGAAACTATGCTTATGCTTATATTTTTCATGTATCAAGCTGAGACATTACCTGTTATCGGCCGAATGCACTGTTGTTTGCAAAGATGACGTGGTCCGATACATGCTATCTATGCCGATTATGAGTGGTAGGATCGGTAAATGGATTTTAGCGCTGTCGGAGTTCGATTTGCGTTACGAATCGGCTAAGGCAGTCAAAGGGCAGATTATGGCCGATTTTGTGACTCAGCATTGCGGTCTAGTGAAAACCTTGGAAATTGTACCCTGGACGCTCTTCTTTGATGGATCTACCTGTGACCGGGGGGCAGGAATCGGCATTGTATTAGTTTCCCCTAAGGGGAGGAAGTATGAGTTTTCCTTGCCGATTGTTGCCACATCAACAAATAATCAGGCTGAGTATCAAGCTCTGATCAAGGGATTGGAGTTGTTAAGAGAAGTTCGTGCTGATGCTGTTGAAATATTCGGGGATTCTATGTTGGTTATAAATCAATTGGCCGGAAGCTATGAATGCCGAAGTGAAGTTCTCATAACTTATTTCGAGAGAAGTATGCAACTGTTAAAGGAATTCAAGGATTTCCGATTGGAGCATGTTCCCCGATTGCATAATGAAGACGCTAATCGGTTAGCTCAGCATGCCTCGGGATATCAGCCAATGATTAATGCGACATCGGCAGTCGGTGCCGGTGATTGGAGGAAAGAAATTATTGATTATCTAAAAGATCCATCCAAAAAAGTTGAAAGACGGGTTCGATTTCAAGCAACCAAGTATGTGCTCCTTGAAAATGAATTGTATTATCGAACTATCGACGGAATTCTTCTCCGATGCTTGGGTGATGATGAAGCTAGAAGTTTGATGGGGGAAATCCATGAAGGAGTGTGTGGAGCGCATCAGTCAGCTTTTAAGATGAAGTGGATGATTCGAAGGAATGGATATTTTTGGCCAACCATACTTGAAGATTGTTTTAAATATTTCAAGGGATGTCAAGGTTGTCAAAAGTTTGGTAATATCCAGAGAGCACCCGCATCGGCTATGAATCCTATAATAAAGCCTTGGCCGTTCCGGGGATGGGCCATCGATCTGATCGGCCAGATTTATCCACCATCTAGCAAAGGGCATAAGTTCATTCTAGTTGCCACTGACTATTTCACTAAGTGGGTTGAAGCTATTCCTTTGAAGAAAGTCACATCGGCCAATATGATTGATTTCGTGAAGGAGCATATTATTTACCGATTTGGGATTCCCCAAACGATTACTACCGATCAGGGCACCATGTTCACATCGGGGGAGTTCGATGAATTCGCAATCGGTATGTGAATTAAAGTGTTGAATTCTTCTCCTTATTATGCTCAAGCCAATGGGCAGGCCGAAGCGTCTAACAAAGGAATTATCAAGCTTATTAAACGAAAGATTGAAGAAAATCCTAAGCGGTGGCATACATTATTAAATGGAGCATTGTGGTCTTATCGGATGGCTTGTCATGGATCGACCAAGGTATCACCCTATCAATTGGTGTATGGACATGATGCAGTGTTGCCTTGGGAAATTAAGGCTGGATCTAGGCGATTATCTTTTCAAGATCAATTAACTTCCGATGGTTATGCCACTTTGATGACCGATGAATTGGACGATCTAGCAGGGCATCGGTTAAAAGCTTTAATGAGTATAGAAGAAAATAAGAAAAGAGTTGCTAGATGGTATGATAAGAAAGTGAAGGCTAAAGAGTTTGCCGATGGGGATTTGGTATGGAAATTAATTTTACCAATTGGGACCAGAAGTTCGAAGTTTGGAAAGTGGTCTCCTAATTGGGAGGGTCCTTATCGGATAAGTCGATCGGCTCTTGGTAATGCCTACATTCTAGAAACCCTCGAAGGAATTGAATTTCCCAGAGCATTAAACGGCAAATATTTAAAGAAGTACTACCCCAGTATATGGGTCGATGCATAGAAGTTTAGGTGCCGATAACACTCCTATCGGCTGGATCCAAATGCTTGGGGACAAGACTTGGTGTTTCAAAAGTTTAGGCGCCGATAACAGTCCTATCGGCTAGACTAAAAGTTGAGGAAGCAGGAAAGCGCAGATACAATGCTGATGGAAACTCTATGTGTTAAGCAGCGCCTGGATTGCCGATATAGCGCGTAGCCGAATTTGGTTGGCTGCTTCTATCTCCTTGATATCATCATCGGCAGAACCTTCTATCGGCTTCAGCTTCTTCTTCAGTTGGAGTACTTTGCGACCATGAGCAATTCGCTAGCGCTCAAGAAGCCTGATGGTCTCTGGCAATTGGCTCTCTTCCTATTGGGCTTGGGACAGAGCGTTCTCTACTTCCTTGAGCTCCGCCAACAGGGACTCTTTTCTTGCCGATAGATCGGATATCTTCTGCTTCAGCGCGTCTCCAGAAGATCTCAGGATACCGATGTTCTTGTGCTTCTCATCGGTCAAAAGCTTCTCTTTCCTCATTTCATCGGAGAGTTGAGTCTGAGCGGCTCTATCGGCAAGCCGCCGAGAAGCTCTTTGGTACTGCAGCTGGCGACTCTCCAGATGAGCGGCTTGGAACAGGATTTCTTCAACATCGGCTGGGATTTGGCCTCTGAGAGTTCTGAACAGGGTCTTGGTAGGGTCGGAATCATCAACCAATTGCGCTGTGTCCTGGTGAAGGAGAGCTGACAATTCTTCCAGCCTGACCCTGACCTCTGCCGATGTGATGCCGACCGTCTGAGAAGTGCTTGCTTCTTCACCTTCTTCTTCAGAGAGATCGATGGCGAAGGAGAACAGGCTATCGGGAGAATCTTGTTCCTGGGAGGGAAAGCAAAATTAGCTCATACTTAGAGAATCGGCAAATAGTGCTAACGGTAAATGGTGACTTACTTGCTTCAAGGCGATCTCTTGTCTTTGACTGAGAAGTGCTGACGGAGCTGCAGGCTGATCGGCCAAAGATGCCGATGGAGCTACAGGTTGATCGGCTGAGATTGCCGATGGAACGATATCAACTGAAAGAAGACAAAAGGAGTTATGAGACTAGATAAGAATAAGTTCATCGGTAGCGATATTGTTAAAGTATGTTACCTGGAGGAGGGACAACGGTTGTCTGAATCGGGAGAACTGCCGATGGTATAACTGGACCCACCGGGCCAGTTGTTTGTTCACCCGTGTCAGCTGATGTATCTTCTGTTTGAGATCCTTCCTGTTGGGGTTCTTCTATCTGTGGTGCTTCCTGCATAGGTGGGGGAGATGGTGCTTGCTGTGGCTGGGCTTCTGGAGAAGAAGGAGAAGACTCCACCGGAATTGGAGATACCGGAGGAGGAGGGGGAGTTGCTACCTTCTGGCGCTTTGTTCCAGTCTTAGCACCCGTGGTGCCCTTTCTCTTGGGTTGGCTAGACTGGGGGGCATCGGTACTCTCACACCTGGCTTTCGCCGATGCGCCGGTTTGCTGCAATAATGAACAAGGGTTTATAAGCATAAATATAGCCGATATAAAGATAGTCAGCATAAAGGAAAAGATTTGACAAATTGCCTTGAAAGCCCGCGCAAGAGTGGGAGCAGCAACCGTTGGTGATGTCTGAGTTCTTCTGGTGGTGACTTTCCTGAGGCGTACACCCCGATGCACGATGGAAGCTAGAGTGGGAGCATTGTGGCCGATTGAGGAAATCGGGCCTGATGGAAACAATTCGATCGGCCTGCCACTCCTGCTAACCAATGGAGGAATATTGTCAACCTGCAAAAGGAATACAAGGGTAAGCTGCCGATGGGGGTAATATTGAGAAAATGAAACGTTGGTTTGAGTTACTTACAGTGTCATCGGGAACTTCGTATTCGGAGTCAATCATGCCGCGGTATGAAAGTGCCGATCTGCAGAATAGATGCTCTTTCCATTCTGCCCACCATAACTTGTATGCCTGAGTGATAAAAGCAGCCGGAACCCATTCTGACAGATTTACATCTATATCGGCGTTTGGTGGTAGTTGGGCTGCTCGAGTCCACTCAAGAAGGTTGTTGATAGTTTCTCTGGGTTTTATCACATCGGCATAAGGAAGTGCAATCGGCAACTGGCCGAAAGCTAACTGGCGAGCTAATGCCGATGGATTGTAAAATTCGTAAGTTTGAGGGGAGGTTTTTGTGCTACCAAAGAAATTCACTGGAATGATTCTGGGAGTCACAATTGCCATCATCACCTCATTGTCCCTGTCGAGAGCTTCATCAAATGGATTGAAGGTCAGAGGGAGCATGCTATCTGGGTCATCATAAGCCAACCATGGTCGTTCGTCTCTAGTCAAACCCTCATACAAAGTCTGGAAGAATCGGCCGATCTGATCTAGATTACCCCCTGAACCAGGCAGAACTATGACAGCTTCGCCAAAGTTCAAGGGGGCGCGTGTTGCCGATTCCTCTTCACCCAATACATGGTTTTCAGCTATATCTCTTGGGAAACGCTGTGTGAACAGGTTGAAGTTGAGACGCTTGTGCAGATGCAGATTGATCCACATGTTGACAAACCACCAGGGGCCTCCCAAGTTGCCAATGGATTGGCCGAGCAGAAGTTTCTGGGCTACTCGATGGAGAAGGTGGTAAGCAGCGCCAAGCAAGTATCGGCCGAGAGGGAATCGGCCACCGTTAGCCAGTCTTTCTGCTGCCGATAGGTAGACAGAAGTCGGTCCTGCCGATCGACCACAGAATACAAACTTGTCCAGCCACATGTTCAGAAAGGTGGTTTGTTCCTTTATGGTGACAGATCCTTTCCCATGGTACTTCTGAATGTACCCCGACCAACCGCCGATAGCGCGAGTCTCCACTTTGGCACTAGGGGCAGTATCAAAAAAGTGGGTGCTATCGGCAGAAGATATATCTAGACCAGTAAGCATGGCTACATCGGCAAGAGTAGGAGAAGCAGGGCCGTGGCCAAAGGCAAAAGCATTGAGGGTGTCTGACCAAAAGTAGGATGCAGCTATCAGCAGTGACTCGTTCCTATGCATATCGGTAATGGACAATCTAATGCATTGGGCTAGATTCCTTTCACCCCACTGAACTTCATTAGAGTTGCTGACCCTCAAGAACCAGTCTTTCCACCCTACAGTTGGGCTGGGCCAAGAGCGGAAGGTGTCCTTCCACAGATCTAAGGAAAAATTTTCGGCTCTGAAGGGGATCCTGTTGGTTTCTGCGTTGATAAGGTCAGTTGGATCTGGGTCCCCTAGAGGGCCGAGGCATTGAAGGTGTGGTTGATCGGTGGGGATGACAATTTTGTTGGACAATTCCTAGTGATTTTGGGCGTAAAAAGAAATACAAAGAGGAAAGAAAAGGAAGATGTTCAGTAAAATGAATTGCGAGTGAACAGGGATATGAAGAAAAATACAGAAGACGGGGTGGAGATTTGACCTCAGGGACGACGAACCCGACGGCCATCTTGCTGCGAAGGAAGCGTGTGAAGGCGCCGGAGTTGATGAAGAGGGGTACTTGTCGGAGACCTTAGGAGTTTTTGGTGGCGCCGCCGCTGGAAAAGTAAAGTTGGGTAGTAGAATGGTGTGATGGGGAAGGAGTACCCAAGAAGGAACTATTTATAGGACAAGATGGGCAAGGGCAAATCCGACTTATCTCTTTGCCGCATCTGAGAAATCCGAGGGTACTCAGGTGGATATGGTAACTGTTCGCACGGTAATCCAGGGATTGTGCAGGTGATTTGACGGAAAGCGGTCATTATCTGAAGATATTTTACTGTGCGAGATCTCCTGGTCGGTCCATCGGCGATATTCTATAACGGTCATATTGCCGATGGGCGGATAGAGGGGAAGTAACCGTTTTTGCGAATATCCTGGTCAGAACATCGGCAGATCTTTGTAACGGTATTGTTGCCGATGTACGACTGAGAAAAATGCCCGTTTAGGAAGTTGGGGATTTCGAGGAATCTGCGGAGGATTAGGATCAGAGTTGTCGAGATTGAGGTTGTCGGTTACCAGATTAGGAGCATTAATTGCGGGAGAAGGCATCATTACTGCAGAAAATTTCGGAGCATTAATAGTTTTATACTCCGAAACTGGGGGGCATGTGTTGACACCGTTTTTGGGCACGTGTCTAGGATGGCAGAATAAGGTGGCAGTACGATGTTTACAAAGCGGGTTGCCGATGAGGATGGTTGCCGATGAGGGAGAAGTTGAATGTGACTAAGTCCACAGGCAGTAATATGGTGCCGATGGCTAGATAAGAAAGTCTGCCGATGACTATGGCAAAGGATCTGCCGATGATGCAAAGGAGGAGTCTGGAAACTGCCGGTCGTTATGTGGAGGAGTTTCGGTTTGTCACGAGGGATAGTTTTGTTATTTCCTTAATTATTTGCATCGTTTTGTATACGGATTCCGTGTAATTTGGAATTCGAATTCTAATCGTGTCTGGTTGTAGCTCTTTGAGCAGGGTATAAATATAGACCCTAGGGCCTTGTAATAATCAATCAAGAAATCAAACACACGTTTTTACTCATATTCCAGCATTTACTTTTCGACGACTTCGTCATACTTTTTCCTTTTGTTACGAGTTCTTAGGAATTCGTCGACTTAAGCTCGGCGTGTTCTCAAGTTCCGTGTGAGTACCTCTTAGCCGTGACATCCGGGCGCATCGCTGTTGTCAGGACTAAAGTATTCGAGTTATCACCTTTGCCGATAGCAAGGTCAAATCGGCTGGCACGCCTTAACGTTTGAATCGGGTATTAGCCCTTTGTGTTTGCAGACCAGTTTTGCATCAACAAGTGCTTCTAGTTCTAATCCTATGTAGCTATGCTAAACTAGAGATCTAGTTGATGTGGTGGCTCTAGGGCTTGATCAGAGACTCTCCTCCTGCTGAATGAATTAGGGTTTGAGGAATGAGAATGAGTCGCCTCCTCTAGGGGCTAGGGGGCCTGCTTATATAGCCCCTCCAAATGAATATGGGCCGTCGGATCAAACTGACCTTAACCGCACGGTTTTTCTTAATCTTTTAGGTCGGTGGAGCATTATCCGTGAGATGGAGCCTGATTGGCTGAGAGCCTTGGGCGGGCGCCCAAGGGGGGAGGGCGGGCGCCCAGCCCCCGGGCCCGCTCAGCCTTCCCCTGGCTTCTGGACTCTTCTAGATGTTGAATAATTGTGGTGCACATTAATATCTCTATGTAAACCCGACGTGTGGACCTTTCCACCATATTCTCGGATAACCCCCTACAGAAATAGATAAACACCAAACCTCGTGGAATTCTGTCAGATAAAACTCTAAGTCTGGGTGTTGGTCGCATTTGGATCCTTTTCTTTATTTATTTGATGATTATATTTGATACTTAAGGACCGTCGACAAAGGGTCCTATACCTATGATAGGCTGTGACAAGGATCCTTTGTATGGACACATGAAATATGGTTAAATCTAGATTTTTACCATGGTTTGGAGTCATAAAAATTTTGAGGTGTCACAGACAAGGCCCTATAGCTGTGACAAGCTGTGACATGGGTCCGATAGCTGTGACAGGTTGTGACAAGAGTCCAGTACCTATGACCGGTTGTGACAATGATCCTTGGTATGGACACATAAAATATAGTTAAGTCTAGATTTTTACCATAGTTTGGAGTCATGAAATTTTGAGATGTCATAGACAAGGCCCTATAGCTGTGAGAAGGGTCCGATAGCTGTGACAGGTTGTGACAAGGGTCCTCTACCTATGATAGGCTGTGACAATGATCCTTGGTATGGACACATGAAATATGGTTAAGTCTAGACTTTTACCATAGTTTGGAGTCATGAAATTTTGAGGTGTCACAGACAAGGCCCTAGAGCTATGACAAGCTGTGACAAGGGTCCGATAGCTATGACAGGTTGTGACAAGGGTCCGATAGCTATGACAGGTTGTGACAAGGGTCCGATAGATGTGACAGGTTGTGACAAGGGTCCTATACCTATGACAGGCTATGACAAGGATCCTTGGTATGGACACATGAAATATGGTTAAGTCTAAATTTTAACCATGGTTTGAAGACATTTTGAGGTGTCACAGACAAGACCCTATAGTTTTGACAAGGGTCCGATAGCTGTGATAGGTTGTCACAAGGGTCCTATACCTATGACAGGCTATGACAAGGATCCTTGGTATGGACACATGAAATATGGTTAAGTCTAGATTTTTACCATGGTTTGGAGTCATCAAATTTTGAGGTGTCACAGACAAGGCCCTATAGCTGTGACAAGGGTCCGATAGCTGTGACAGGTTGTGACAAGGGTCCTATACCTATGACAGGCTGTGACAAGGATCCTTGGTATGAACACATGAAATTTGGTTAACTCTGGATTTTTACCTTGGGTTGGAGATATGAAATTTTGAGGTGTCACACACAAGGGCCCTATTGCTATGACAAGCTGTGACGAGGGTCATATAGCTATGACAAATTGTGACAAGGGCCCTATAGGTATGATAGGTTGTGGCAAGGGTCCTATAAACATGACAAGCTGTGAAATGGGTATCTTATAGCTGTGACAGGGACAGGGTACCTTGGTATGGACACATGAAATATAGTTAAGTTTGAATTTTTACCTTGTGTTGTACACATGAAATTTTGAGGTATGATTAGGTGGTCTCATTCCTGCGCTCAAGTTTGGTATGATGATGAAGTCTATGCTGCTGAAAATCTACACATACCCTGATGATTGCTCGTGAAGGAGGAGCCTTCACCACTCACACTATATCGACTCTGATGAAGATTTGTGTATGTTTCTGCTAGAAAAACGATGTAAATAGGTGTGTGTTGATCAAGTGATGTAAATGTCTTATAATTTTGTATTTTCATGATGTATGACTATGATATCATTTATATATGATAATTTTATGATCCAATTTCCTACATTATTATATTATAAAATCTAGCGATTTTCCCCTTTGCGGAAAAATTGAGGTTGTAACACGTAGCGCCTGTAGGAGCATAGCTCTTTTGGACAGCCACCAGTCAAGCAAAGTCGAGGCCTGCTGGGGGCGTAGCGATGGAGGCCATAGCTAAGAGCATCCATGACCAACCGAGTGCAAACATAGGAGCACAGCAAGTGATAGGAAGTCTCGTCTAGCTGATCACAGAGGACACAAATCACACTCGGTTGAAGGCCTTGTCACTTTTGTTGTTCGGCAGTGTATAGATGCCCATGCAAGGCTGGCCAGAAAAAGAACTTCACCTTGGGTGGGATGTTCACATGCCATAGCTCTTTGGCTCCTGTCATGGTTGTCCAACCCATGAAATATGCCCTGTATGCCGAGTGCATGGAGTACTAACTGTCTGCCACCCAGCGCCAAACAAAGTGGTCTAGTTCCAAGGGTCTTAGTAGGAAGTTCTCGAGTGTAGCCCAAGAGCTAGCATGAGCATCAAAAGAGTAGAGCCAAAGGGGTGTTCAATGCCTAGGCTTTAATAAACACAATAATTCCTAGCATTTTGAATCGAATAACCATAATGAAGTGCTAAAACTGGGTAATACTACTCTCCCACATGATTAGGGTCATGGGCTAATAAGGCAACAACCAATATGAAACTTGTTGCAGTTGTCGTCATGTCGTGGAGGGTGGTCTGGTCGCAGAGTTCCCCCCATGTCTTCCTTGATTAGCTTCTCAGCATTGTCAGCATCTACGTAATTTTTGGTAGTGGCGAGAAGCTCAACAACCATGGTTGGTTGTTTCTAAAGTAACTTGCTCCTAAGAGCCTCATGGTAATAGAGGCCTTTGATGAAAGTGGAGATTGCCTCATCATGCAAAATTTTTGGGATCTTAAGGGGCATATCCGAGAAACGTCGGATGTAGTCATGGAGCAGCTCGTCCTTGTGATCGCGTATCCTTTCAAGGTCGTACTTGTTGCTGGGCTGCTCACAAATGGCTATGTAATTATCAATGAATGCCTAACATAGCTCCTTCCATGTGTCAAACTAGTCTTCTAGCAAGCCAAGCAGCCATTGGTGCCCAGCTTGATCGAGGACAACTAGAAAGTAGTTGGCCATTACGTGTTCGTCACCTGCGACTGATTAGACGGCTATCTCATAGAGCGTGATCTAGTTTTTGGGATTCTCCTTGCCATCTTACTTCTTGAGTTTGAAATTCCTAGGCCATATGACTTGTCAAAGATGAGCAGTACTGCTTCAAACTAGGAGGACCATGTGCGGTGTCATACTCGATGCACCGGATATTTTTGTGGGCCGCTCGATCATTGATGCGATTGTTCATGTGATTGCGTATGTCCCGTGGTGGGAGATTGTGGCGAAGATCATAATCCGGGACTTGGTTAACCTCTTGGTTGTAGTCGTGATTGGGTTTATGAGCCTGACTACCCCGATGAGCGCCCTGACCATGGGCGTTATGATTGGGGTCATGATTGCGTAGGCCACTGCGATCAGCGTCGCTGTTATTGCCCTCTCAAGTGTCGACTTGAGGTGAATCATTGCGACGAGAGCCGCCAGGGTGTTGTGAGATGCGGCTACGATGGCTGCGACTGGATGTAGCGGACGTGTAGGTAGCTACCTAGGCCTGCTTAGCCAACTTGACCATTTGTCCCATGGCGGCTATCAGGTGTGCCCGCATGTTGGACCGGACATCCTGATACTCTAGCATGTCCGGTAGTCGTTCTAGATTTGCCATGGTGATGGCCACGTTGGTGCTTGGGGTCTTAAATACTTGTTGGTTCCCCACCATGTCAAGGGCATTGTTGAGGTTTTGGGGGTGTAACCAGCTTTGATGTTCTTCCTCTTCATATGCCCGACGCTGAGCCTGATCAGCATTCCGCTGCTCACGATGTTGCCTTTGGTCATCGATCTCACCATCAGCCACTGGTTCATTATTGCTAACGTTAAGAACTAGGTCTCCCCGTTGTGGTAGAAAAACCAAAAAATGAGGGAAGCCCAGAGGATGCGGAGGGAAATCCAGGTCGTAATCATCGCCCTTGAGGTGTAAAACCTCGGTCGGGATGGATTTGGTGCTAGACCGTGTACTTGAAGTGCCATCTTCTAGAAGAGTATAGACAAAAACCATGTTGACGAAGTCTCGTGCTCGGGGCACATCCGAGGTGCATGGATCTGAAACCTAATCTGCCAATGCGGAACCCGCAAAGAGTTGTTGGGTGTAGTGTGTAGTCATGGACGCTGAATTTCGTAGACCGTGTGGAAACGTTGGGGGGTGGTCGGCTATGAAAACCAGCTTGGTTCAAACAATCTGTCCTTCTAGAGTGGAGGTGATCATTAGATCTGTATTCAGTCATTCGGGTTGAATGACCTTAGTTGATCAAGTAGATCTGTGACAACCAGCAGGTGCCTGCCCGGTAGATTGATTTGGTACCAATTCCACCAGAGTCAAGATTTCGGAGAGCTTAAGACCAACTCAGTCGACAGCCCCGAGCAGGTAAGTTTCATTGATCTGCTTCACTTTGTAGCAGGGGAGCGAGTGATGTGTTGTCGGCGTGGTCGGAGAAATCACTGGGGTGGTCGGAGCCGTTGTCAGCGAGGTCAGAGTCGTAGCTGACATTGGAGAGGAAGTGATCTGCGTAGATTGGATCTGCGTCTCCTCTATGGTCATGGCCACGAAGCTATTGGGATCGATGGTCCAGGTGATCTGGCCAACGATGAACGTGAGACCGCCCGCCACGGCCGCAAAGTTGAGGATGATGACCATCTAGTTCGCCCGAGAAGTTGTATGCACGCCCCCTATCTGACGCGCCACTGTCGGCGAAATATGGTTGGCAGTCTACCTAGGGGTATGCCTGAGGTAGTAGATTATCGTTAGACAGGTGCACAAGCTACGAACTAGATGGTGACGCAAGACACGGATAAGGATTTTATCCAGGTTCGACCGCCGTAAGGGCGTAATACCTACGTCCTGCGTCTGATTGTATTGATAATGAGTTGAGCTTAGAGGAGTCCCCTGCCCCACCTTATATAGTCCGGGGACAGTGTTACAAATCTAGAAAGTAACTCTAACCGGTTACAATCGCCATAGATAGTTGGATACCAATTCCTTTTATAACCGACGAGGATCTTGCTTGATCTCCACGTCTGCCTTCCTTACACGGAACTCTAAACAGATCGATCAAGCCACGAATCATTTTGTAATGGGCCAATCCTTTCGGCCTAAACCTAGCCGTAAGGGTATAGAGATTTATACCCCCACAGTATGTATTATATTTTTCATTGTTATATGGGACGAATTAACTAACATGTACGTACTCCCTTCGTTTCTCATGTTTTCATAAAGACGTATTATGATTCTGAAAAGTGTTTTGTTACATACATCATCGTCAATTACTTTTAAATCAATTTGCATTAAAAAGATACGTGGACTTAAACATACTGATACGACTTTTATGTACTATAAGCATGCATATAGTTTTAAGTAATAAACTATTGGTCACAATCCTAATGCGCTAGCTGTTTTTGAAATGGCGGATGAATTAAGCTAAGTACCGTTATATATGCAGTTGTGCTCGGGCTTTCATTATATTAGTTGTGGATAGGATATGTAGCTAGATTACGGCAGTAACCCACATACTTATCAGGTTAGAGTATCAAATTCAATATTTATATTAGACTTGATGATATATATGATTCCATATATATTGATAGCTAGCTGCTGATTTGTAGGTAAGTCGGCTAAATAATTTAGTCGGTATGTATCACTGACATGTGTATCATCCCATGCATCACCAAATGAAATGGTTCGTTCTATGAAGAAGAGTTACAAGCAAGCAGCTATTTGTTGCCGCCATCCTGCTGCTGGTGATGTTGTTCGTCGTGCCTAGCCTTCTGCTCCACCTCCGACAGCAGCTCCTGCTGATCCGTGTCGTCGGATGATCTGTGGTCGAGCCAGGCGATGATGTCTTGGAAAACGGTGTGGATGTTGTCGGGCGACTCGCCGGAGGTGAGGGCGTGCCACATGCCCGGGTAGAGCTTCAGGGTCTTGTCCTGGCTCGCTGCCGATCGGTACAGCAGCTCGCTCACCGACGGGTCCGTCACCTTGTCTGCTCCGCCGTGTACGATCAGGAACGGCAACGACACCTGCGGTGCGGACACGCAACATATATTTATATGTAATATATATAATAATTAATTATATATATATATAGAAAGGGAGAGAGAATATGTCAGTATATAGGTAGCTAGGTTGGTATCATCTCATACCAGGTACAAACCAGAAATAATGATCGGGATTTAGTCAATCGGGATTAAAGATTCCTCCCAACAGCGTCTAACAACAGAGTCGTTGGAGAGGGACTTTTAGTCCTGGTTGTTGATACCAACTAGAACTAAAGGTTCTTTTTGTCTCAGGCGGCAAAAATGTTGAGACTAAAGATATTTTGAACACATCGACGAAAGTCCTATTATCTACCAGTGCATGCACCCACAGTCATGCCGACTTGCGCAGACACTTAAAAACAATCGAAACAGCATCTCCGTTGAGGGAGCCAGTGCAAATAAGTCATGACAACTCTGTTTGGACTAGACACCAAAGCACCACTGGACTATATAACTGGCCAACAACTCTATTGGGACTGGCGAACAGCTCTATTTGGACTGGCTCGCTCACAGAGCACCCAACTAGCACACACTACAGCTGGGTTCTTTGAGAAAATAAAAACAGCCAAAAAAAGAAAACGCTTCTAGAGGTACACCACACCTAATAAAAAGAAATTTTTTCAAAGTTTTGTAATGAATTTGCTTTGAATAAAATCTTTCTTGATAAAACAACACAAGAAAAAGCTATCAAACCTTCCTACCAGGAAGCAAGACTGCAGGAGTAAGATAACCTCGAACCATCATGCTGAGTTCACCGAACGATTCCTATATAAATAGCAGCTCTGGCTTCTCGAAAAATATAACTCCATCGAGCACCCACTGAATCACACATGCATGTGGCTCCATGACAGAGGCTTCATGTTCACAACGCCAATAATACTATTGTCGTTGGCCTAAGAATTTGGGCAGATTTTCACTCAGAGAAACCCACCAATGTGGGAAGAGAAGGCACTAAGGACTAAGGAGACACCTTCAATTAGGTATTACAACACCTACACACACGGCCGTCAAGGCTCAATATATCCCAACCTCCATTGCACGTTTGAACCCCAACTAAACACAGTGTGGCCACCACTATGACTCCTCTCCTCTATGCTAACACCAACACAAGTTAGATGACGCGGCGGAGAAAGATGAAGATGGGGGGAGGACTGATTGCGAGATGCAGAAGGAGTGAGATGGCATGTTGCTGCCCTTCTTGTTGCTTGCCATGTGGCAGGCAACTTTAGTGGCGGTGGAGACACAAAGAGTTTTAAGCAGGACTAGGGAAAGAACACGAGGAAGCCACCACGAGTTGTTTGGCTCAAACGACACTGGGAGAGAGAGTCACTGTTATAACATTGAGATAATCATATATAACTCATAATAAAAAAAATTCCAATAATATAATATGGAAGTATTCAATTTTCAATGTAAATGTAATTTTATATTTTTGTATAAAAATATGAAAAGTATTAAAAAAATGGAATCAAAATATAGCTAGTAATATTTGGACAAATGTTAGTATATACTACCTTGATCCATAAAAGAATGCAATTGTTTTCATTGACTCGGTACTATGTGAGAATTGCATATTTTTCGGATGAAGATAGTATCATAGGGTTTTCAATACGGCGACCAATATAATTCCAATATCTGATCTCAATCCTAAGTTTGTTTAGGATTTCTTTAATTTAGTCAGCGTTTTATGATTTGGTAGTCAATATCGGAGACTGTCAGTGTCTGATGGGGTATTATTGTACTAGTATATTTGAGTGCAGCAATAATTTGCGGATTAATCTCCTTGAGTGGTCAAAGAAGGAACTAATTTAACATCAGTGACGTTCTTTATTATTAGTAAAGATGTCAGTGGTTTAACGAACCACTAATTTAAGATAGTAGTATTGGTCTATTGGATGGAAATGCTGAATAGGTTGGCAGATCTCCATCCACATCTATCGTGAATCACATTATTAATATTGTGGGAAGGAAGATGCATATAACGACGAATGAAGGGTCACCCGGGCGGCTGGCCCATGATATGTGATGGATCGATTTGTACCGTACCGGAAGAGATCGAGAATAAAGAAAAAAAAGAAATTGGCATGTGAATGAATAATAATAATCCTGACCTGGTGTAGGAGGTTTTGCTCGAGGTCCAAGCTGACCTTGAGCAGTTCGTACGCGGTCTTGAGTCTGGGCTTGTCCTTGTAGCAGTAAGGGTTGCCCCGGATCTCGTCCCTCTTCTCCTGCGTCTTGTAGGCGGCGTCGATCACGTCGTTGCTGGGCACGATCTTCCAGGTCGGGACGATGGAGGTCATGGCCCTCAGGATGTTCACCACCAGCGGGTGGGGACGCATGTCGTCGGCGATCTTGCACATGGGCGCCACCAGCACGGCGCCGGTCCAGAACTCGGGCCGCCTGAGGTCTAGAAGGAGAGCGACGGCGCCGCCCATGGACTCACCGAGCAGGAACCGGCGCAGCTTGCAGCCCTTGTCCTCAATTGACTGCGACCGCACCACGGAGGTGAAGTACTCGTCGCAGTCCTGGACCAGCAACTCGAAATCCGGCACGTAGCCCTGCAGCCCGTCGGAGCGGCCGTGGCCCTCGTAGTCCAGGCCGTACACGGCGTAGCCCGCACGCGCCAGGCGCTCGCCGGTGCCGCGCATCGTCACCCCGCACTCCACGGCGTAGCCATGGCAGAGGAAGACGAGCGCCTTTGGAGTCTTCCTCTTGCCTGCAGGCAGCCATGTGCATGCGAACAGGTTCATCCCCCGCGAGTTCCTCACGTACTCCTACCATACATCCATCAAAGACCAAGCATGCATGCATCAAGCGCTGTGCACTATCATCATATATTTCTAGATCCGTGAATCATGGATGCATGGGGTCAGGTAGTTTACCAATTCCATCAATACCTACCTCTTTGTACTCGTGGTCCAGGAGCACCTCGCCGCCATCATCTGCCCCGCCGCCGCCGCTGCTGCTGCTGCTCCTCCCCATCACGGTCCTGCCGCTGCCGCCGCCGCCTGCCGGACAAGGAGAAGGACGATTGCGATTCAACTCTTCAACTGCTTTCACGGCAGGGCAGGGAAGACGAAACAGAGGAGAGGAGTTGACTTTCTAGATGATTGGTATATGGAGAGAGATGTGGGGGGGGGGGGGGGCGAATGCCAATGCGACTGCAATGCAAGCAGGGAAGGGGCGCAAAAGGGCTATATATGTACTCCTACATGCCATCTCTTACTCTAGGATAAATATATACAGTATGATATATTGATATTACATTGTTCAAACTCAAAGATTTATTTATTTATGTAGCACCTAGCGAGCGAATCAATGAATTTAAATGAATGGACGATATGTATCTCAATTATTTAGTTCAAAATTAAACAAGCGCAGCAGTCCAGCAGATGAAGGAGACCTCTCAACCAACAGAAAGCCAAGCCAAAAAAGGACTGGGTCCAACACGAAATACACACATAGTTCCATCTATATCCATCCATCTTGCTGATGCATTTTATTTAACGACCTTGATGGTGGCCTGTGACATTCACTACCGGAGACACGGCCTATGCCGAGTGCCAAACGCTTTGCCTAGTGTTTTATATCGGGCACTCGGCAAAGGAGTAGTTTGCCGAGTGTCACCCTCGGTAAAGGGCTGCACACGGCAAATCGACGGTTTGCCTAGTGCCAGACACTAGGCAAACCCGAACACTCGGCAAACTAGCTCTTTGCCTAGTGTCCGACACTAGGCAAAGTAAGACACTCAGTAAAGTTTCCGTGACGCCAGATGCCACCCAACCCACCGTTAGGCTTTGCCGAGTGTCTCGTTAAACACTCGGCAAAGTTTTGTTTTGCCTAGTGTCTGACGCTGACACTAGGCAAAGTTAATAGTTTGCCTAGTGTTCTATGCTTGCACTAGGCAAAGTTACTATTTTGCCTAGTGTTTTGCATGGACACTCGGCAAACTTTTTTGTTTTTTTTTTAATTTCTAGCCTCTAAACTTTTTTTGCTAACTTCATTAGGTAACCTTAACTCTATGTGAAAGTCTCATACCATTTCTAATCTATTTGCTATATTTAATTAATTTACCTGATTTACTTGAATTTTCGGGGATCACTCAAATTTTAACTGTAGATGGTTCAAATAATTGAAAAAAATAAATAGAAAAATGGTATTCATGTTATTTTAAATCAAATAAAGTTCAAATATAAGAAGTTACATCAAATTTCAAACATGTTTCTCATGAAGCATGAGCACGATGTTGTGGCCTAGTCATTTAAAAATTCTATAAAAACGAAACAAAATTTAAAAATCATGAGATTTTTCAAAATGTCATGATATCATATGTGGAGGCTGTGATAAAATTTTGAGAAGATTTCACAAAAGTTGTCACGTACGATGTTTACAAATTGGAACATCTCCGAAGAAGTTGCATATAGTTTAAAAGAATCCGATAAGATCTGATGTCAACTTTAGTGTCTAGTTGAAGTTTCACTTTAGAACTTTTTGTATAGTGAATACACGACAAAGATTGTTTCTTGTGAAAATTTGGTATTATTTTGGATCCATTTGCTAAAATTATTTTATTCACCATAATTATATAGTTTTATAATTCTAATAAATAATATTAAAACTATATATAATTCCATAAAATAATAGGCGAATATTCGTAAAAGCTTCGAATGTACATTATAGAGTGCATTTAACAAGTTATTTAAAAAGTTCATTAATCAGAAAAATTAAGTAAACATAGTTTTGAAAAGAAACAAAAAAATAAATATATAACATAACAGCTGGCCTTTGCCGAGTGCAGGCAGCATAACACTCGGCAAAGAATAATTATGGTGCTAAAAAATTATTTTTATAAATTTGAAAATAGTTATGGTACTAAAAAAATAAAAAATCAAAGTTTGCCGAGTGCCGGATCGAGGACACTCGGCAAAGCATCGCAAAAATATATATGGTCACGCACTCACGCCCGAACCTATCGAGCCAGTCCCTTCAGCGCAGATCGTCGGCGCCGCCCCGTCTGGCCGCAACGCCGCCTAGGCCGCAACGCCGCATGGCTCACGAGCTCGCCCGCAACGCCGCCCCGGCCGGCGGCTCGCCTTCCCCTGGCCACCCTGCCCCTGGTAGGTGGCTCGCTAGATCCCGGCCGCCCTGCTCCCGGCCGGCGGCTCGCCAGATCCCGGCTGCCCCGTCCTCCACCTGCAGTCCCACCCCGTACCGACGGCTCGCCCTCCACCTGCAGTTCCGCCCCCAACCGGCGGATCGCCGGAGCCCGGTCGCGCCGTGGCGTTCTTGTGCACGCGCAGCACGTACGGGGACGGCAGCTGGTATGTCGCCGTTATGCATGTGCCGTTTTTAGTTTCTCAATTTAACTCCCTGCAATCGGTCAAATCTTGAATATACCAGGACTGATGTTACAGATTTGACCGTGTCTAGGGTTTCAAAGTTTGGAAATTTTGTTGGAGAAGGGACCAGAGACAAAGGGAGTAGTATTTGGTTAAACTGAGTATCTATCAGTTTATAGAACGAGTTAGAAGCTTTATTTACTTAACCATGGAGAACAAAACTAAATATACTATAGCATTAATGTATTTCTCTGGACGGTATGTTACGGCCATTTCAGCGAATATAGTAACAAATTAGCGCACTTCTCTGTTGTGAATATTATTTTTGTGTTAATGTGTTTTTTGCTGTCGGATTTGTAACTTATTGCTGCTCTGGGCAGATTTCAGACCACGCGGCGGCTGCTGAGAGTTCAGGCAAGTAATTCTTGCAGATCTGCTCGAAATTCTAGCATCTAAAGTACTTAGATGCTAGGCCATAATTCTTTTTTGATCGAATGCAACATGCTGGTAATTTCTAATCTGGGACAACTAATAATAGTGTTGTTGTTTTTTTTTGACTGATTGATTCTTATGTTCAATTTTTTAACCAAATTAAGCATAGGATTGATTACTTTCTATACTTTGAAGGTATGTACTGCATGTTTTGTTTTGTAGGTAGGTTTAGCATGACTGGGTTCAGTAGCAAAATCGTCATAATTCCTTTTATTCATGGTGCTTGGTGAGGTTGCTATCTATGAATTTGTCTATATGATACATGCTGTGATGTGTCTCTTATAGTAGAAGCTCAAAGGATATGAATTTGCGATCCATGGATTTTTACCCCCTACTGCACATATACATTGGTATCTGATTTCTCCTAATGATGATTTTGCAGGTACTTTTCTGAGTTCAAGTCAGGTGCAGAGATGATGTATTACTGTGGAGAGCATCATGAATGCTTAAAAAGCTGCTCAGGTTTGATCTTTGTGTTTGGCCTTGTATTTTCATTGTAATGGATTTTTTATTTTCAAAGGAGATGTGATATTCTCTGTACCTATTTCTAAGTGATCTTTTGCACACTACTGTCTTCTTTTTTAACTCTAATGATTGCTAGTCAGTTCCTGTAATCGTGTTTTACAGTGGAAAATGCAAAGATGAGATCCTGCATGATTTGGCTGAATAGGAGGTCCTACATAATTTGGTTCAGTAGCTTGTATTGTACAGAACACTAGGATTAGTAAGAATGAAAAACATACTCATGTATTTGCTCTTTATCCTTCTCTATAATCAGTTCATTTAGTAATATTTCAAACTTTTTTACTAGATGGAGAATCACTTAAATACGTAACACTTAGTTCGTACAAAACAGTTAGAGAACAATTCCATGCAATGGAATAGAATGAGTAGGTTAACTTTTTTTTAAGATAATGAGTAGGTTACCCTTTTTTAAAATAATGAGTAGGTTACCTTTTTAATCTATAGAAATTTTGTAGTCCAACTCATACTTACAATATACTATCTGTTTTTACAGCTAGTTCATCTCATGTTAGTGAGGACATCTATGGTGGCGGCATGGACAACGAGAATAGATGGAGGGCAACGACTTGTCTTTTTGAACAACTTATGTCTTAGCTGTCTTTTGTCTTCTGAACATGTATTGTTGAGCGGTTGAGCCTAGATACTACAATGTTAGAACCATGACATAGCATGTAACATGGATATACATGAATAACTTAGGATGCATGTGTTGCTGGTAGGATGATGGTGGTACAATGACGTTTGTGGTTTGTGATATGTATGTTATGTCTGTAATATATATGTGTTGTTGATGGCATATATGTGATGCCTATTATATATATTCTCTGTTTATTTAGATGGAATACAAAAAACAAATAAAAATAATGTTTTTATCACTTTGCCTAGTGTTTTGGCCATAACACTCGGCAAAGTGCATTTCTGGGTATCAGGGAAGCAGGCTTTGCCGAGTGTCCAGGCCAGGACACTAGGCAAACTGGGTACTTTGCCGAGTGTCCAGACCAGGACACTAGGCAAACTGGGTACTTTGCCGAGTGTCCACGCTAGGACACTAGGCAAACCTGATGGCTTTGCCGAGTGTCCAGCGTAGGACACTAGGCAAACTTGATACTTTGCCTAGTGTCCCTGCTAGGACACTCGGCAAACCGCCTCACGTCGTCTGCTAGACCATGACCGCTACTTTTGTTTGCCGAGTGTCAAATAAGCATTCGGCAAAGCCTTTGCCGAGTGCTCGATAAATGACACTCGGCAAAGCCTCCTTTGCCGTTAATTTTTTTGTCGTCTTGGCTTTGCCGAGTGTGGCACTAGGCAAACGGTTTGCCGAGTGTTTTTTGCCGTTTGCCGAGTGCCGTAGACACTAGGCAAAGCGTGTGATTCCAGTAGTGATTACGAGAATCTCACATATGTCAACACTATCATCGACTGTTCCATCTGTCCACAGATGGATGTCATCTTGTCAAACACTTATTACACCCAACTAAATAACTACAAGTCAGCCCTCACATCAAGAAATTATAAAATATCAAATCTAGTAACTACATCTGGTTTACTATCGTCTACCTTTACAAGGTGGCGTTACAAATTCTCTCTAAAATTAAATATGTGTAGTATCAAATACTCAATGTTTGTTGGCTAACAACATTGTTCTTATAACTGTAAACCACTATAGGATCCAAGCTAGGAAATTGACGGTACCCTCTCATTCAACCATTTGATGATGTCTGCAAACACAATATCAATGTTCTCCTTGGGTTCTCCTGAAGTCAAAGCATGGCACATCCCAGGGTACAACTTCAATGTCTTGTCCTTGCTCTTCGCTAATGTATATAGAGCCTCACTTACTGTGGGGTCAGTTACAGCATCGTCACCGCCATGGACTATGATGAATGGTAGAGTAACCTATTCGAAACGAAGACACGGACATAGATATAAACACAAACAAGCATTATTGTTTCAGTGACAGAATGCAGCATACAACATCCATGCAAAATCTAACTGATGGATGATATCTTATAGAATGATGCAAAATCAGTTGTGGTCACACATGATTTATTTTTCACATTTCTTTCAAACTATGTAGTATCTTGTTATTCATTTATAACTTTCTAGTGCTTTTCCATGTACAAATAAAATAAGCGCATGTGTAGTCCACATGAATATAATTTACAACATTTGTGAAAACAAGGGTTGTTGAGTTGAAAAAAAAAGAAAAAAAAGCAAGGGTTGTTTATTTTTGCACATTTACACCATCAAGAACAAACTAATCTCTATGATTATGAAACTACATGTTCAGTAGAAGGCAAATTTTGCTCAAGAACACTGTTCTTATATGTTATTTGTTGATACACACCATCAAACCTTGAATTTTCCCAATATATACAATTATGAAAAAGCGTTTATTTTTAATCAGTGGACACTACAACAATTAAAATAGTCATTTATCCAAAATGTCTAGCGCTCAAAAATTTTTAGGTTGGATGCACACAAAAGCTCAAATGCCATTTTTTGAATCACAAGAGTATTGTAAGAACGAACACAATGATAAACTTTCCTCATACCTTATCAAGATTGCTTTCAATATCCAAGCTTGCCATGAAAATTTCATAACCAGTCTTTACCCTAGGCTTTCCTTTGTAGCAATAATGATTATTTCTTACCTGATGATAAATAAAGGAATTAACAAGTAGCACAAAAAATGTTTTCCATGGAACAAATTAGCTTCTAGGATTGGGTCATCATATCTTTTACCATACCTCTTCACGCCACTCCTCGCTTTTAATTGCCCTATCTATGATATCTTCATTAGGAATTATTCTCCACGTAGGGATCACATTGCTGAGCTTACTTAAAATTGAAATCACAATGGGATGAGGCTTCATATCTTCTACTATCTATATGAATATTAGCATCAATAATAATCAATATCATGATCAAACTTACAACACATTATAGTGTCCTCTAACGAACAACTATAGGAAACTTATCAAAGATGCCAATGCATCTAAAGGAAATTAGAAAAAAAAGACAAATTGTTGGAAAGTAACCTTGCACATTGGAGCAACCAAAATGGCCCCATCCCAAAAGCTAGGTTCCTTTCTATGAAGCATAAGCACGATTGCTCCCCCCATGGATTCTCCAAGTAAGAATCTCTTTTGTTTCTTATACTCTTCTTTCTCTATACATGGGGAATAAAAACAATTAGTTTGGAAAATTTTACATCAAGTCTAATAATAGACTAATTGGAATTTCTTCATATAAATTTTTATAAAGTTTTTCTTAAATCAAGTGGTCATTTACACTTGTATTGATTTTGTAAAACATACCACAGACACTTGCAAAGTACTTAGAGCAATCGACCACAATGTCATCAAAACTACTAATATATCCTTGAAGTCCAGAAGACTTTCCATGGCCTTCATAGTCCATTCCATGCACTACAAATCCAGCCTGCGCCAACCTTGTACCTGTGCCTAAAAGTAATAATCCCAATATGTATAAGCTAATCCCAATATGCTACATATGTTAAACTATAACTATATTACCCTAATATGACACTAAAAGTCTATGTGTGGTTTCTAATTATCATCCATGTTTCTACCATAGTTAGTCTAAACTCATCACTTTTCATTCACGATGATATTGTCATAATTTTAAGTAAAGGTGCACACTAAATTCACCAAATTACAGTATTTACCTCTCATTGAAATACTGCATTCCATGGCATATCCTAAAAAAGTAGAAAGGAATAAAATACATATGTAACCAAAGGCAACTTCACTTGGATTGAGAAATAAAAAAACATCACATTAGTAACCAAGTTACCATGGCATAGAAAGATCACGGCTTTTGGTTCAGAGTTCAAAGGTCTCCACTGGCATGTGAATAGATTAATTCCTCGTGCATTCAATACATATTCCTGGAACACAAAAATCCAAGTGGATGATATTGAGAGAAAACATGGTATGAGATTTAATGAATGGCTCTTCATATCTGCTTAAAAAGTATAAAAAAGTATCTACATAAATCAAAGTATAAATCATAAGAATAACAAAACAAATTGACCTCATCATACTTGATATCACCATTATCCATTTGCTCTCAAATGGAAGCGACAACACCAGGGCATAAAACAATGTGTACACATGCAACTTATATATTTAGGAATGATAAAAAAGTAGGTACCCCATTAATTGTGTGGATAGCGGTAAGTAGTTTTATGTGGTGGTGTTTTTATGCATGCATGGGAACAAAAATTGTGTGGTAGAGGCATCTTTATATTTATGTGGTCTAAGTTTAGAAAAACTATCTTTTTCATAAGCTCATTTTGAAATTTTATTCTATGGATTATCATTCTCAAACTATTATTGGATAATCCTTTTTTGTCATTATAGCTAGAGTATAGTTTTATTCTGCCAAATAACACGTGAAGAGTATTCTTTTTCACATTTGAATCAAATACTTAAGTAATTTTAGAATGGGCTGAGACTAAGAAGTCATTGATGCCTCTCTAACATGCTAACTAAATTTCCATGCGTACACTTGGGGTCACCCTTTATCTATGAGGAAATTACTAAGCATGAATTATTCTTCTTTTCATTCACAAAGTAGCTAATAAGTTCTAGGTGTGAAGGTTGTGATTATGATAAAAGGTAATATTGACGGTAGATAAGTACTCTTTTTAACCATCAATATAGCATGAGAAAGGACTAAAATCAGAATATCATCTAGCTATAGGGGTTATCATCCACAAGTTTTGGTGATTGTCTATTTCTGCAGAGGGTTATCAGAATAAGAACAAAAGGAGGTCCACATGTCAGATTTACATAGAGAGAATACGTGAACATCAACTCAGAAATACTCTAGAAGACACGAGAAGGAGACCCTGCAAAGTGGGGGGCCTGGCAGCCAACCAGGAGTGGGCGCCCCACATGTCAGGGGCGCCCGCCCGGCCGGGTGGACCAATTGAAGGGTCGAGATGGCGGACTAGAGGGGGGTGAATAGTCCTTTCTAAAAAATTATCGCACCGGCTAACCGAAACAAATGCGGCATTAAATCTATCGGCCTAGCCAAGACTACACCCCTCTATCTAAGTTCTCTAGCACCTTGTAAATGATCCTAAACAAGCAAACAAGGTGCTACCTTAGCAAGAGCTCACCTAACCAATTCTAGAAGCAAGGTCACACAAACCTATGCAACTAGTACTTAGCAAACCGGGGGAGCTCCTACACAAACTAGTGAGGCAAAGCAAAGCCTAAGCTCACTAGCAAGCTCAATAACAAGGCAACTAATGCCAAATTAGAGAGCGCAACTTACTTAGCTACACAAACTAAGTAATGTGACTAACAAGGTTACACAAACCGAATTGGCCATGCAAGGGAACTATTTCTAGCTACACAAGCAAGAAGGTAACTAGCAAGTTACACAAGCTTAACTAATTACAAAAGCAACTACACAAGCATAAGTATATAAAGAATGTAAATACAAACTCGTGTATAGCGAATGCAAACCACCGAGAAGAGTAGACAATGTTGACACGGTGATTTTTACCGAGGTTCACTTGGTTGCCACTAAGCTACGTCCTCGTTGTAGCGATACACCCACTTGATGGATCACGAGCTAATTGGCATTCCAAAGCCAAACCCTCACCGGGTGCCGCACATCCACTCTCAAGATGGGGATCCTCCAAGCCACAAGCAATCCACTAGAGTTGCTCTTTGCGATCCCCATGGGGTGAGCACCGTACCCCTCACAATCTCTTCTCCGGAGCACCGCACAATCTCCTTGCGTGCTTCGACAGAGTCACAAGCCACCAAGCCGTCTAGGAGGTGGCAACCTCTAAGAGTAACAAGCACCACCGGCTTGCAACACGAACACCTAGTGCCACTCGATGCAATCTCTCAATGCAACGCACTAGAATCGTTCACTCACATAATCGGATGATCACTATCAAGCATATGTGAGTTAGAGGCTTCACTAGCACTCCCCAAGCATGGACACTAAGTCCCAAGGGTGCTCAGCACCAGCCAAGGCCGGTCACCACTTCTATTTATAGCCCCAAGGGCTAAACTAGCCGTTGCCCCTTCACTGAGCAAAACACAAGGTCACCGGACGCTAACAGGGAGCCACCGGACGCTCAACTCCCAGCGTCCGGTGCTCAGGCGTCAGCCACGTGTCACTAGCCGTTTGAACTCGACCGTTACCGCCAACGGCTACCACGCGCTCGTGCCTGACACAGCACCACCGGACGCTCTACTGCAACACACCGGACGCGTCCGGTGCACACCGGACCCGTGCGCAGAGAGCTCCGCAAACTCGCACGGTCACCGGACGTAAGCCACCGGACGCACCCTGAGCGTCCGGTGCTCTTCAGTCAGAAACACCAAGCACGCACTTGCTAACGTCACGCACCACCGGACGCTCGAACATTAACCGCCCAGCGTTTGGTGCCAGCGTCCGGTGCGCTCTGCACACCTGAGCCACACACTGACACTCCGGTGCTGCCTGTTGGGTATTCTTAACTCCTCCTCCAGTTTGTTTGACCCAGTAAGTACTGCTCCTTTTTCATGCCACTGACAGTGCTATGCTAGCTGCCCTTATTGACCTAGTCAGATTCCTCTTCACTTATTAATACTTCTTATTATTAGTCTATTTAAATTCAGGTAAGCTGATGTTGCCTCACCAACTGCAGGAACTCTCTGGGAAAATAAAATGGCTCGTATCCTCCAATTTCCCATTTACTCTGTACAATACTTCCTCCGACCTCGTTTTGGACAATATTTAATTTAGGTCAAACATTGAGAATATAAATCATCAACAACTTTTCAATTGTTGAGTTTGCAAATGTAAAAATTATATAAATAGATTTATCTTAAAAAAATACTTTCATAAAAATATACATATATTATTTTTTTCTAAATATTTTTATGAAAATAAGAGGTCAAAATTGTGTTTTGGAAACCATGTCGCTGTCCTAAACGACATCTAAATCTTATACGGAGGGAGTATGTTTGTTGAAGAGAGCTAAGCAATATTCCACTGTCTTATGGTAGTAAATATAAGGAAATCATTAGTAAAAAGGACAGTCAGATTGTCGACCCAAGTGGCCAAGTCAGTGTTGTTATTAATAGACTGGCTATGACGAGATATGTAATTCTTTTTTGCATTATCAATAATATCATATTCTATACAAGTAATTAGCCAGTCAAAACATTCACTTGTGTGCTGAGCTGAGAGATTAATCAACAATCAATTAGTTAACATCTTGGCTTCAAGCAGAGAAGTAAAAACAATAGTATTCATTTCAAAGAGAAAAGGTTTAATGTACAACAATTGTCTTTGCAAATAATTGCCCCATGAGACAGACAAATGGAGTTGAAGGTGGAAGAGAGGGAGGTATATCAATCAGCAGTGGGACAGGGTTGTGTGTTGATTTGGTTGGGAGATGTCTATATACTATCGTGCATTCATGCTACATTAGTGAAAACCGTTTCCAAAATGCACCTAATGTTTTATTATCATGGGCCTGGCCTGCTTCCTTCTAGTGGTTGTTAATGGGCTCCTGGGCCGAAGGAAGGTCCATGCTATTGCTACTCGTCTCGTCTTCTTCCTCCGTCCCTTGGTTGGCCTTTCCGCGCCGCAGTTGTTGGTTAAGGCGGGGATGGCGGCGCCGCTCCTCTTCTACGACCTCAGCCTCCTCCCGTCCTCCACCTCCGGTGACGGAGGCGATGGCAACTCCATCTCCTCTCCCTCCTCCCGCTTCCAACTCTTAGCCTCCACGGCGCGCGCTCTCGAGCTCGGCTACGCCGCCGTCGCTCTCGACCACCCCCACCGCGGCCTCCTCGCCGACTCCCACCGCTGCCGCACCGAGCCTTTCGCGCCCCTCTCTTCTCTCCCGCTCCCATCCTTCGCCGCTCTCCATCGCCGCCGCCTCGCCTCCTCCGCCGCCGAGCCCTTCCGCCAGTACACCCGTATCACACTCTCCCTCGATTCCGCTGCAGCCACCGCTTCCGCGCTCGCCCCCTCCGCCTCCGGCCTCCTCCGTACATACGACCTCGTCGCAGCCCGCCCCCTCACCCAGGCCGCATTCGATCACCTCTGTCAGGCACCCCTCTCAGCTCAACACCTTGATCTCATCTCCATCGATTTCTCCTCCCACGGTAAGCTGCCATTCTGCATCAAGCTCCCCATGCTCAAGCTTGCCCTGCAAAAGGGGCTGCATTTCGAGATCACCTACTCCCCACTCATTTCTACTGACGTCAATGCCAAGAGGAGCCTCATAGCTGAAGTCAAGGTCAATGTTCTTTTATATACTGCTACCCCATGATCCAACATTGTTTTCACCTATTTTCAGACACCATGTGTTACATACAACTTCTATGTATCTATAATAGAACCATCCTATTTATTTTCAGCTTTTGGTGGACTGGACCAAAGGAAAAAATCTCATCATCTCAAGCGCTGCTCATACTGCCTCCCAGATCAGAGGCCCCTACGATGTCATCAACCTATGTGCTTATTTACTTGGCATTCCCATTGACCGAGCAAAAGCTGCTATGTCCACAAACTGCAGGTGAGCTATTCATTTGTCAAGCCCCTTGTCTCAGAAATCATGCATGGTAACCAATTCTGTCAATTTACGCTACTGATTGGGTTAGTTTTGGCTCGTGCAGTAACCCCTGTGCAAAGAGCATCTTTTGCTGTTAAAAATAGCAGCCTTTTGTTTTATTGAGTTCAGTTCTCTGATTGCAACCTGGAACCAGCCATTCTGTCAATTTACGCTACCTACTTTCCATTTAAAAGGACAGCAAATGTTGATTTAACTGTGGTGCGATTTTGTGCCATTTTCTCATTGTCAGGTCACTTGTTTTGAAGGCTATGAGGAAGAAACACTTCTACAAAGGAACAATTAGAGTTGACAGACTATTACCAAATGAAGAGTTGACTTCAACAAAATTCAAGCTTGCTGATTGGATTGGTTGGAATTCTGTATTGTCTGAAGTAGGAGCAAATCAGCTGGAACCTTCTTCCAACTTTGATGAACTTCCTGGTTCACCCATATGTGGTGTAATAGAAGGGTCACACGAAAAACCTCACAATCCTGATGTGTCTGTCTTTGCTAAACTATCAGAACAACCTAGTGATCAAGATCAAATCCCATCTGAAACTCAAGAAGAGACACTACAAGTTGACAGAACTGAAGTCCTGACAGATTCTGGCCAATCTATCTTGCCAGCATCTGCATCTTTCAATTATCAGAATGCTATAATTGAGAAGGCCGAAAACAATGAAGTTTTTGTGAATCCTTTTGTGCAGCCTGATAAAGGTTGTTTTGCTGGCCCAAAAATTAATGCTAAGCATGTTGAATTCGTGCAGAATGCAATGGAAATAGATACAATAGAATCATGTAGGCCAAAACTTGTTGTTGGTGACAATATTCCTTCAACCTCTGATACTAGTACGAAGCTAGCATGTTCTGCTCTTCCCCATGGCATAGAGCTTTCTGGTACTAGTCTTGAGGATCAGGGGCCAAGTCACTCTAGTGAAATGGTAACTAATGATAAGTCTTATATGAAATATCACACTGATTGCACCTCTGGTGTGAGTGAGGTTCATGAAATTTCTTCTGGTGCTGATGTTTGGCCTGAGGACAAGGATTCAGACATGTCTAATGGAATGCAAGCTGATAATGTGGCTTGCGGAGGTACTTTAGAACCACTGGAGTGTCCCTCGTGTGGGGTAGATGACAAGGCATCATCCGATCTTTCATTTTACCCAAGTCATGAATTATGCTGGGATGTTATAATTCAGCCGAAAGTCATGGAGGGGAAAGTAGAGCAAAGTAGGGATGAAAACATAATACAAACTGTGGAAAATGAAGCAGAATCCGTTGACACAAAAACAAGAACATCTATTTCAGTGGAACCTGCATCCCATGGTCAGGAGATCAGCTCAACTATTCATAGAAGAAGCACTGGTGCAAGCTGTGAAAGTGATGAGCTGAAAGAACAGAATTCTAAGGACATAAATGCTTCTTTGGATAAAAGTATTGCTAAAACACATGAGCTACTTCTAAAATTTCCTTATCCAAGTGGTAAGGCTGGGATGTCCACAGTCAGATCAGGTAAGATATGATGCCTTGACTATTCTTTTTGTTAATTTTTTTTTGGAACACTCCTAATCTTTCTACTCTTTATTATTCAGAATTGTTTCATTTATTTATGGTGCATACTGACGTTTTGTATTGCATATTTTTTCTCTGTTAATTCTCTAGTTTCTTGAGATGATACAATGGGGTTTCTGTCATCTTTCTTTTGTAAGGGGTGCATACTGACGTTTTGTATTGCATATTTTTTCTCTGTTAATTCTCTAGTTTCTTGAGATGATACAATGGGGTTTCTGTCATCTTTCTTTTATAAGGGAAAGGCAATCAGAAGGGGGGGGGGTTATCATCTTGTTTTGTGAAAAGGATTTGATTCTATAGAAAGCAAAAAATAAGTTGATATTATATCTATCTTCTGAACAAGTCTATATTATTATTGCTTTTGCAGAAAAACGAAGACATAAACTAAGGCCGCACCATCCAGCTTATCTTCCTTTCTTGGGCTTTCTTCGGTCCGTTTGTTTCAAGAAGAAAATATGCAAAGTAAGAGGACTGATCAAACGTTTATGAGGTTTTATTTCACTCTGACAGGAGTTTGCTGTCAATTACCACCCCTGAATCATTATGTTACAAGGGAAGATCAAGAAATCTCGTTTTAAGGTTTTGATCTGAAATGCAAATCCGTTTACCAATCAGTTGCGTTGTACATATGGTCATATGGAAAACAGAGCCATACCTGAAAGGTGGAAAATTTTCTGTTTTTGATTCGCCCATATGTAACCTAGGTCTAACTTTCTCCAGTGCCACTACAAATCTCAACTTTCATGTTTTGTACAATGTATAGTAAAACTCTCCTTTTGGTTCCTACTTTCATGTTTGGTGAGTTTGATCAAATTAACTTTGGATAAATTAAGATACATACCGATCTGACCAAGGACTAATGGGACTGGCAGTTTCACCTGGCTCACTACCTTTAATACACAAGCTCATGAAATCTGGTGAATATTGCAGTAGATATGTTTTAAGTTTGATCATTGACTGATAGTACCATGGTTCTGGAAATAAATAGAAATATAGATTAGGGAAAACTAGTGTTGGTTTTACTGTTTCGCAAATGTGCAAAGTTGCAGTAACAATATGATTTATCTTTTTCACTTAGCAGGCTTAGTAATTCTGCATTAATTTTATTCTTATTAGGTAGTTACATTTTTACCAAGTATTATTGACTTTATTGTAAATGGAACAAAAACATTTGGCTGCATGTTTGCTCATGAAGTGTTCTGTCATGCTAACACTGAACACTGAAATTAGGAGGATAAACTATTAACTCAATCCTTTGATCAGCCTGCCATGGGTCTATCTGACACTTAAATCTTCACTGCCTGTGAAACATGATTTCATATTGTTGAAATAAATATTGTTGGCATTTGTTGCTAGATCCTTATTACAGGATGCTCTACACTAACAAATGTGTATAATCATCAATGTGGTGTATGCATATGTAACTAAAAAAAACATTTGAAAGTGTTTGCATGTCTAGCCTTGAAACACCTTACATATAGCACCTCAATTGGAGCAGCTTCTTCCTTAACTGAAAAATAAACCTGCACGTGACCACCATGTATGGCCATTATGTTATTCTTAGGCTTTGTAGGCTCTCTGAAGTAGCATTATGTTATTCCTACTCATCCTGATATCCTCTATACCTAACAATACTGAGCCAGTAAAAATGTTATGTTTTGTAGTGATTGCCTTGAAATAATATGAAGCAATGGTTACTAAAACTGGATTCATCATATATTCTTTTTATACAAAATGTAATGTCCTTTTAGTACCTGGCATGGTGGAGCCTGCAGAATTATAAATTTTTGTAAACAGACATTGTAGCATATGGTGCGCCCATGTTGCCATAGTATAGCAAATCAACTACAAGATGAGCTATGCTGTTCTCAAATGCCTCTGGAAAGATTGAGTTGGATGTGCATATTTCTTGTTTTCTTTCATTTCTACTTAGTATTCTATGGATGTAGTTTAGGGATTAAACATGAACTACTAACAATTTTCTCTTTAAAGATAGACTGTATTGGAAAGGAAGATAAGTGCAGATAAAGTACAGTAAGCTCCGCTTCATTGCAGTGGCTTTTCAAAAGCATTTATTTCCTGATTTTGGATGCAGTAACAGTTAATAGCATTATTTTTGGAGGCCAAACAGCAATATCCTATTATAATGGTATAAGATTCCACTATAACTGGTTAGCTATTACAGCATAGCACATGAACCATGAAATGACCATGCTTCTATACCATGATCGTGATAAAGAGCCATAGCCACACCACACTTGCACCTGGAAGAAGATTTTGGGCAGGACCAAAATCTTTCCTCTATGACACATCCCACCAGAACGGGAGGTCTTATCAGCCCTCCATCTATGTGGCCTCCTTCAGCTAAAGCTTATTACATTTGAAATGGCCGGTTGGTTATTCTTAACTTCATTTCATTTGAATAGTGATTTGCAATTTTATATTAGTATTCCTATTGGAATTAAATGAACTTCTCTGTACTTGAATACCAATTATTTCAATAGTTTTGTATCTATGTAGTCAATAAATTCTCCGTGCACATCAACTAAACAATCATTGCATCACCACTCATGCTATAGTGGTGTGACTATTCTTATAATTGACCTAGTAGAAGAAAAGGAAATTCTAGCAGAACTGCACGCTATCCTTTTACTCCCACTTGTTTTCATTATCTTACATGAATGATTTGTTGATGTGTTGCTTGACAAAGAGGCATTGGCTTATGAAATACTTGTTTTTCTCTTTCTATGCAGTGAAGTATCAGTGGTTTAATGTGTGGTTGCTTTGGTATCTTGAAATCGATGCAGGTTGGATGTAAAAGGAAGTCGTAAGAATTGTGGTGTGCACAAGCAATTTGGCTCATGTCAAAGGACAACAGATCTATGGTGCCCTTTGACTTTATCTTGTCGGTTGGCTAAGGCCACTTCAAGTCGTCAGGGCATATGGCTATGCCAACGTGACACGCAATTCTTGAGTGGGCTACTGTAGGGATTCGCGAGAAGCTGCGGCCATAATAGGAGCAGGGAGTGCTGGGATTGGTGCAAGGACACTCCAGTGATGTTACCAACCAATTGCCAACTGAAAACAGCGTCCTGGGTCAATAGCAGGAAACTTGTGCCCAATAGTTGCTCGAAACAAAACTGATTCTTGTGGGGCTCAGCCTTGCTGTAGGCTGCATTATTCAAAGGCGGTATCATACCATTTCTTCGTCCCCCACCAAAAATCTTGCGAGATGTCACTTCTGATTTTGGAAGCTCATCATATGAGCCAGTGCGGTGGACTTTGTAGGGACAAAGTCTTTTCAATGGATGATTTTGTGTTTAATTGCGATCATATTCAGTGAGCTTCCTTTTCAATAACCTTTGTTTCTCGAAACCTGGATGTAAATGAACTAACTGCATGGAAAATCTTGGGAGATGTCACTTCTGATTTTGGAAGCTCATCATATGAGAGCCAAGTGCGGTGGACTTTGTAGGGTCACGAGTCTTTTCAAGGATGCTTTTGCATTTAATTGCGACCATCATTCGGTGAGCTTCCTTTGCAATGATCTTTGTTTCTCCAAATCTGGATGTAAATGAAGTAAATGCATGTGTTGCTTACCTTTGCATATGTGTCCATGCATCTCATTACTCTGATTAGGGAATGATTGGGGATGCTAGAATCAGGCAAACGTTTTGCATGTTGATTCCCTCCCCAGAACCTGGACCCATACATGGAGTGGTAGTGGTAGGTCCTGCCCCTTAGTTGCGGTGTGGTCAACTGCAAGTTGAGCATGTGTCTGTCCTGGTGGAACAGCAGCACAGGGCATACGGGATAGGAGTATCATTTTAAGGATATCAGTGGAACCGAAAAGGTATAAGCGTAATCTCCAAACTTACTCATGCCTCCTTGAATGGAAATATAGATAGAATCGTTACCACTATTGTCCTTAAATTATTTCCGATTTCCAGCTTTGGTGTTGCTCATGTGCTGTGCTCACAATCTATTGAGATTCTCATTGTCAGAATTTACACTACGCACGCATTGTGCTTTTTGGTGCCAGCTGCATTGATCCAATTCCTTGGTGCATATATAACATTGGAGAATTCCTGCCCTGCATTGTGGTTGTGCAGTGCACGCCCAAAATTCAGCAAAGCTGCTGCGCCTGCGCTTGTATGCGCACCAGCTTACTTGTTAGGTTGTGGCAGCTAGCCGTGGATGCAGTGCAGCACTAGCACCTGTGGCTCATTGCTTGTGTATGTAGTATGTTGGTCTCCTCTTCTCCTGCTGCATATGTGTTGGTTGAATGAGGTCTATAAAACCCAAGAGGGAAGCAATATGCACGCCTCACTTCCTACCTGTCAGCTGTCACCACATAATAATAGCACCCGCAGACCACAGGCATGTATCAGCAACACCATCACTGGGCAAATTCCACATGTTATTGCGTTGATGGTGAGCTCAAAGCTGGTGATCCCGTCCTTTCCTCACGGCCAGACGCCTTGCTGGCCAGTGGAGGAGCATTCTTGCCTTCTCCATCGCTGCCGCCGCCGCAGTCGAACTACATGTCTCACTATCCCCTACCTGGCATTATTGTTCCTCCACCCATGGCCAGCAGCCAGCTGCACGCCATCACCACCTCGTCGTCCGGCATGGCAGCAGCAACGTCGTTTCGCCGGGCGTTGAGCACGGGAGACCTCATCGTACGGGACCAGGAGGAGGAGCACAAGGCTGGGGCGGCAACAAGGTACACCGCGGAGGAGCGGCGGGAGCGCATCGACAAGTACCGGAGCAAGCGCAACCAACGCAACTTCCAAAAGAAGATCACGGTCTGCCTGCTGCAACATATCCTAGTCCTAGCTAATTATATCATACGCAAATGATCGAATGGCGGCGCAGTACGCGTGCAGGAAGACGCTCGCAGACAGTCGCCCCCGGGTGAAGGGCCGCTTCGCGCGCAATGGCGGCGACTACTCAGAGACGGAGGCGGCGGATGCAGTTGCAGACCATGTCCCAGCAGCAGCAGCAGCCGCGCCGGAGTGGTGGCCGGCAGTGCAGGAGGGCATCAACCTAGCAGAGCTCTGTGGCGACGACGACGAGATGCTGGCCGCCTACCTTGGAGTCTCCTCCATCAGTATAACTGATCATCACCACAGCTGCCACCCTTAGATGGATAGATATATATAGATGCATGCATGGGTAGGGTAGAGTAGAGATGCTGCTGGCTTTAATTTATTGTTAGTTTATACTCATATATGTATCATTTGCCTTTTCCTTTCTACTAGTTAACTTTATTACTCGAGAGGAAGGTACCTGCGCACTCTCTATTGAAAACAAGAGTACCAAAAAAATATGGAAACAAGCAGGCTAGCTACGTATCAGTGCTTGATTCACTCTGGATCTCATCAAACAACGACGACATTTTTTTTAGCATTATCATACATGTATGATTCCATTCACTAGTGTACAGCCTGCTAGTATCAATCATACATTGGATGATGAATCTGAAGACACATACATACACCTAACACCCTGAACAAAATATGCATATAAACAGATAGGCCTTTACCATTAACTTCTCTCAACCTTCTTGATCAATATTACTTGACCACACCAACTGCAGATTTTTAATGGTTCAATTCCAAGACACTGCCACCTGAAACTTTGTCTATACAGCAATGATGCACCTAGTTTATCGCGGCAAGAGGGGCTCTCTGTGTTTCGGGTGTCGTCGACCCTGCCAACTGCTGCTTCCCGTTTCCAGTTAAAGCAAGCTTCGTCGGTGTTCTGCTGTCCCAAAATGCCTTCACGAGATCATCAAGGGGGGTTACCAACCCCCTGATCGATTGGCTGTCCGGAATGTTGATCTCACGCCTTCTCGGTGTTGAACAAGTTGCTTCATCCACCTGGCCCATAAAACACAGATTTCGATATTAGAAAACTAAGGAACCATCATGCTTCAGCAGGTAAACAAACTACAATACATATGTTCCCAGCAGACAAATATTGCTAACCTTATAATCATCTCCCAGAGATCTATCGGCATTCCCTGTTACTACTTTTGTCTTCTCATAGTGACCATGTTCTAAGTCATGAAGTTCTGTTCTGGATGTCATCACGATGGATTTCACATTGTCGCAAATACCATGGTCCAATTTTAATGAATCTGGGAAAGAAATCAGCAATTTGCAGGAAATTTTAGACAACAGAAGATGCATGTACTGGAAAAAGAAAGATGTGGCACTGTGCGGAAATAGTACCGTCAAAAGAACTAAGAAGGGATTTGCTTGAAATGTCACTATCTTCAAACCCAGCAGTGACAGCAGATGAAAATCTTGCATCCAGTTGGTTGCTCACCTCATTCCCAGCACTTCATTCAAAGGATGCACATATGTTTAGCTTACAACAAGTTCAAGTTTCTTCTCTTCAAAGTATTTATCAAACAAAACAAACTTCAATTGTCAGTATCAATTACCTTATGACTGAACCAATGGCTTCTGCATTGTTTCTTCCAAGCGCCAACACCAAATTTTGTGCCGTAATCCATTGTTCTGAACATGATTCTACCCTTCCCTTGCTGTACAATAATAGTTTCCATGTTCTAAGATTCTCATGAAATCAACAATTGAACTGTTGAGATAGACTACTTACCACTGCTGCAAATTCCCTACCAAGAAGCATCGTTTCTGTTCAATAGATGATACATTTTGTTGGAATGCCTCTTCAGTTCTCTTCATGTAGGCTTCCCATTGCTCTTTCATAGAAGATGTAAAATCATGAAGCTTGGTAGTTTCAGTTTGTAAATTGTTTGAACGCTCAGAAGCAGTCCTATTGAGGCTGCATATATCATCTTGAACCTGGTAAAATGACACATATATGTCACTCAGTCAGCTCAGTAGTTGGTTTTCAGCTGTTGCACAAGTAGATGTTTCTCTGAAAAAAAATTGACTAGGATGACCAAATAACAGTATGCACATATGCATTGGTTTATGACAACAAAGGGCCACACAGTAGTGACCTATACATTATTAGGCATCCTCCAGCTATTGAAGTGAATGAAATATACCATATTTTTCTTTCTAGCATTCGATTCTGCAAATAACCCTGTGACCTTCTCCATCAAGTACTTTTCTTCATCAGCAACAAAGGCCTGAATCCATTTCATGTCATAAGATAACAAATCATACAAACAGATCCTTACAGACTAATGAGAAACTTACAGCTGTAACAGAATATTACCTCAAACTTCTTCTGAAGCTGGAAGAGTTGCTTTTGATGTTCCATCTGTGATTCTTCCAAAATCTTTATGAGCTCCAATGCATGGGAATCTATAGTTTTGAAGAAGTTTATTGTAGTCGTCGAAACAGACTTTGTTCTCTCCAAATTTCTAGAGAGCCCCTGTATGAGCACAAGTTTTTCTTATACTACTGTAATCAACAATACAAGCTTAATAAATAGGTAAAAAATTAGAATTTTGTAATAAATAATGAACCTCATGCTGCTGCTCAATAAATGTAGCAAAGTTCACTTCTTGCTGAGAAAGCCCATTTTGTAGTGCAATGAGTATTTGGTCAGCATCAACCAACAGGCCCTTCATGCACTGCACCCCAAAGAATTCTCAGTATGTGTTTACAAAAATAGGTAACAAAAATAAAGATGATGAGCATAATATGAGGATTTCAAGATAATTAAGTACACTTACATCCTCAAGGCCAGATGTGTGTGTGATAACTTGCGAATTAAGGTTTTCAAAGCTCAACACAGATTTATGCTTGAGTTCATTTGCAAAACCATGCAATTCTTCTATCCTAGAATTGAAGCTCTCTTTGAGCTTTCTTACATGCTCTTGAAGTTCTCCAGCAACCTAAGAAAATGCGGCATTGTTAGACTTATACAGACAAAGAATGAACTGATAACCAAATGTTTGCTTTTTGGTGCACCTTGCACTTTGAGGTGACAAAAGATTGCATCTCTTCTTCAAGTGATTTTAGTTGGCTCTCCTGTTGAGAGACCGAGGTTGAGACTGTTCTATGCAAGACACTAATGTCTTGAGTCAGCTGGGAATGGAAATGTTGAATTGTACTTCTATTTGTATCTTCGATCTTTTCCTTCCTTTCTGAAAATTGGTACCAAGAATGAATATAAATATTTAAATTGAGAAAGGAAAGAGGGAGGGAGAAAGAGAAATGGAGGCAGACCTAATTTTGAAAATAGCCCATATAGATCCCCTGCTGTATTCTCCAGCTCTGATCGGAGTCTTTGTGCTTCACCAACAAGAACTTTTTCTGAAGACATTTAAAAAAGAAGGACGTAAGAGAAATGGTAAGCATAATAACTCAGCCAAAAATCTGAACATTTTCTGCAAGTATGAAAATAACACAGTGCAGGTGTATCAAGGCAAAATGGAATGAAACAAACAGTATTTTAGTAATATTACTCACATGCATTCTGTACGCAGAAAGCTAGAGAACCTTATCAAATGCTTAATTAAGCCTATGCAACACATTTCATATGCAAACACATATAGAAATCAATGAAGTCTTCATTATGATAAGCTTTGCCTTGAAGGGGCAAATTCTAACCTGATTTAAGAAGATTTTCTATCAAATATTGCTTCTCCTTAATAGTATTATTTGCCTTCATGTATTTCGCTTCAAGATCCGCTAGGGTGCACTCTATTTCCTTCATTCTTTTCTGCAAAAAGATGAGAAGTTGTAAATACAAACATCATTACTCAATTATATGACAGAAATATGACAATACAAGTATATAGTATACAGCACACATACATGCAATGTCTGAAGTTGATCACTTAGATCTGCACTCAGAACTTTCTGAGAATCATAGAGTCCTTGAAGGTCTTCTAATTGCTGGTACAGTTACAGATTCCGAATTATAGCATTATTTTTTTCAGCAAGATACAGATCCTCTAACTGAATTAAAGGCATACCTTATCTTTCGATTCCAAAATAAGCTCCAAACGATCCAGTTTCTCTGACATAGCCTGAAGAATTCCTCTGTCATGCTATAGAAGAATATGCACACTAATATGTCATAAGTGATGAAGCGAATAAGTACCTTTTTTTCAGCTTCATCTGCTAAGTATTGTTCCCTTGGAATATAAACACCATTTTTCTCCCTTGCAGCATAAAGTTCTGTTCAAAAAGCGGAACCAAATTTACTAACTGTACTTATTTGAAGTATCTGGCTTTTCAGAAAATTAAAATTGATGAACAATAATATACAGATAGTGATCGCAGATTTTAGTGTATCTATAATACTACAGATGTGCATCTGTGGTCTCTGCATTTTTCAAAAAACTGGAAGAATGTGGTAAACAGTTTGATGACATAAATGTTCATCTATAGTTAAACTGAGCAATTGTCATACTTTTAACAGTGTTCAGGTACATGGTGTCAAACAATTCTGACAATTGAGGAGATGAATAAGATGCATGAAGCATTCAGCACATTTGGTGGATTCTATAGTAAGATTCATCCAGCACTCCAGCAGTAACCATGTTTCCAAGAATCAGTTAATATTCAACCCATCTTCATTTCAAGAGCACAAGATTAACTCACATGCTCGGAGGGGAAATGGTCCTCTTGTATTTTTCTGAAGTTCTCAACAATAAGTATAAGCAGTGTTGAATGTTTGTAAGAAGAAAAGGATACCTTGCTTGAGACGGTCCATTTCAAAATACAAATCTTTGATGAGCGCAGATTTCATCATCTTCTGATTGACCTGGAAACCATGGGCAAGTTATTAAAGTCAGTTATCCATGAGAAAGTTTACATTGCAATTAATGGTAATTTAACAATAAAAAAAGCAGAACCTCTGGCTTATTCTTGATGTGTTTTGCACGATACGCGTAATCCAGGGTGCTTAGCGTCTCCTCAAGGCAGTGTACTGAAGGTGAGATGGTCGCTATGATGCAAGTCTTTGTCTTCCCTCCCAAAGAATCTCTTAATAGTCTTGTTAACTTGCTATCCCTGCATGAATAGCAGGCAAATATCAGATGCCTGACAGCCTCAAGAAACAATCTGAATGACTAATGTTTGCTTGACCTGTATGGTATGTGTCCAGAGTGCTCAACAAGAGTATTAATAACACGCCCAAGTGTAAGCAGACTCTTGTTAATTTCTCCTGCCTCGCGAGCTCGCCCCTATAAAAACAGATGGAAACAATGTAAGTACTACTCACTTGTACAGCTTGATCATGGTATAGTGATGAAGTGGGAAAGGAAACAGAAGCTCCAAAAAAGAAAACTCACGTCTCTAGCTCCGGACCTAGATATGTTTTCAGAGCCAGCAAGGTCAACGAGATTAAGCTTTCCACACTTGATCATGTCCTCACCCTCAGGTGTGCATTCCTTAATATGGATGGTGATGGAGAAAATAGAGTGTGAGCGACTGCTTTGCTTGTTGAGAAGAGTCTCAGCAGTTTTTCTCTTTGCAGAGCCTCTCTCCAGTATCCTGTAGATCTCAGCAGCTGAAGAAACTAGTTCTTCCTCGAGCCCCCTAACAAAGACTCCTCCCTTGCCATCCTCCATGAGTGCCATAGGCTTCTTGGACTTGTCATCAGGGAACTTAGATTCCTCTGGGGCTAGAAGATCAGTGAGCTCCTCATTGTACAGCTCAAGAAAAGAAACCTTCATGCTGTACTCTGAACTCTGTGCCTCGAGGATGTCAAATATGCGCTTAACAGCCCTTGGAATGACACCAGCATCAGATGGGAGGTCACCGTTCTTCAGAAATGCAAGTGGAGGGTGGAGTTATGACCTCAGTTGAAGCAGCAAACAAACTGCATCAGAATTCAGAGCATATATATAATAAAAATTTACCAGTGCTTTGCCCCCTCCTCCTTCCATGGTGTATGTTTTGCCAGTTCCAGTCTGACCATATGCAAATATTGTGCAATTGTAACCGTCCAAAACCTCTCTGACAAGTGGCACAACAGCATGGTTGAAGACATCCTGCTGCTGGGACTTTGGTCCGAACACCTGCGTGTTTCAGTTGGTTATTGATTGATAAATCAGTCAAATGAATGCCTGGGCGTGGCAGTGATCAACAAGTGGAATAATACAGTTGGCATATTTACCTTGTCGAATGCAAAGGTGCGATCAATTTGCTTGTTAGCGATGTTCTGGGCAACAGAAACCTCCCGTCTCTGGTCATTGCAAGTGACCACCACAGGTGTGCCAATGCGGCGTTCCTCCTCGCTCAATGGCCTAGGAACATGATGCAGTGAGGCTGAATCGATGAGTAGTAAGTAAAATAAATGATATACAATGGATCAATTGACAGGCATTGCATTGGTGGATCGATCAGACAGTGGCATGTACTGGAAAAGGGGCATAGGTGTAGTGCATTACATACTGCTCCACTGGTGATCTATCGGTTGATCGTGGGGATGTCTATAGAAACGCTAGTAGATGCATGCATACTTGTATTGATTACTGTAATTAGGAAGCAGTGGATATTATTATGGTAAAAAAAATTAATGTACCTGCATCTAAGGAGGACCTGGACGTTGACGCCTCCGGATCCAGAACCCTTGGAGGAGGAGGTGGTGGTGGTGGAGGTGGAGGTTTGCTGCTGCTGCGAGGCCTGCTGGGCAGCGCTGATGCTGCTGCTGTTACTGTTGCCGTTGAAGACGAGGGGGCCGCGATCCCGGTGCCTGCTTGTGGGGGGCTTGTGGGCGGAGGAAGAGGCGCCGCTCCTGGGCGTGTGGGAAAAGGAGGGGGACATGGCGGCGTAGTCGGCGGGGGCTCCGCCACGGCGAGGGGTGGGGGTGGGGGTGGGGGTGGGGGTGGAAGGCTCCATGGATGATTGATGAAACGCACGCAGAGGAGGGGAGCGGAGCGGAGGAGGGGAAATGGGGCGGGGCGTCTGATTTGATTTTGAATCGGAGAAGAATGCCCTGCCCTGGCCGCCGGACTTGCTCCTTGGGCCCCGCACCACAGCCTCGGATTCCAATTCCAACGGAACTCACGGGGCCCACCCACTTTGGGTTGCATTTGAACTCTCCGACCGTTGCACGTAGAGTGAGGGATGACCAACCGAGAGAGCTTCCTTCCTTTCGCTTTTTAATAAATATAGCAGACTCCCTCCACCCCACTTCGTAAGCCGTTTGTGTAGGAAAGATTCTTTGAACATCAATCTCAATGCAGTTTTATGTCACAGAGATTCCCCGTCGCATCGAATCTTTGGTCGTATGCATGAAGCATTAAATATAGATAAAAATAAAAATTAATTACACAGTTTACCTGTAATTTGTGAGATAAATCTTTTGAGCCTAATTACTACGTCATTGGACAATGTTTGTCAAATAAAAACGAAAGTGCTACAGTAGTCAAAAACCAAATTTTTTGCCAACTAAACAAGGCCTAAATTAGACAACCGAGCCACATGAGTTTTAGGCTAGTCTCAATGGACATTTCATAGGCGTTTTATGCGCATTTAATATAGGGATACATCAGCATAGAAGGAATATTTGCATGAAATAGGGATGGGAGAGAATAGAATCGTTTCATCCCGGTGAAAAGTGGACGCTCTGTTTCCAAAGCATTGGGACCCGGGTGAAACGAAGTGAAATGAGCACTGTGACATTTCATTTCATCCCTGATCTGGTGCGGGCGGCAGCCGCGCCGTCCTCGTCATCTTCGCGCGCGCATCCTGAATCTCCCGCTCCCCATCCCTATCCTTGCCACCATATCCCGCCCTGTTGCCGCCCAGAGAGATCCCCATCATTGCGACCCGACGCTGGCCGAAGAATCGCCAGCGTCGGGCGAAGGGGACCCACCGCCGGCCGCTCTCTCCGTCGTTGCGACCCGCCGCCGGCCGAAGGGGACCCGCCGCCAGCCGGCTTCCCCATCCTTGCGGTCGTCCGCCATGGACCCGCCAGGGAACCTCAGCGGCCCAGGAACCTCACCGTCCTTTCAAGGTGGCCCGTTTGAAGCTAAAACTCTAAAAGTAAGGATCCACTATTAGTAAGCTTTATGCAAAAATTACTTTGTTTCTTGCTAATCCTGAGTTTCTCTTCTTTTCCGCCGGGTAAGTCTTGCGGAGTACTTTTGTACTCAGGGTTTGTTAACCCCTGTTGCAGGTGCTAACTTATGCTGCTAATGGAGGTCATATCAGTGAGCGCGACATGATTTGTCCATCTCTTCTACCTCAGATGTTTCACCTAATTTGCTTCCGCTACTCTACATACATTTTGGAACTTAGTTAAGCTTATACTCCATCTTATTTTGTAAACTCACATTGTAAATCTTCCACACTCCGATGTAAGTTATTTTTGTAATAAATGTTGTAATGTTGTGGTAACTCCATGTTGATCCTGTATGAGTTAAAAAATATAGATGATTCGGGGTCCTACGAGGGCACCCGACAGGCTATCTGAGTTATATGACTCTCATGTGCAGTAGTCAGAGGTCTTAAGGACAATGTCAGTACATGTGGGCCATATAATTTGGGTGGTTCTACCACACAACGGATGGGTACAGAGTTGCATTATCAGGCCCCAATTTCATTGTCCCCAAAGATGAGGCAGAACACCAAGATTGTGTCAAGATATGCTGGTATATTCAGGTCATAGATGGATACATGTTAAACAAAATCAACTGCATGCAATACATAAATGAGTGTAGCGGTTGCTAATATTTACAAACACAAAGAACTGTGGAACATCTTGACACTGAAAAATTTAAGAATAATGATAAGGACTTAAGAAGGCACTCGGAGACATAGAACAAGTATACAAAATTAAAGTAATTTTAGGTTTAGCCAAACTATCTGAATAACCATGGTGCAAATAGAACCATTCCTTTTATCCACTATGACATATCATATTATTAATTATGTTTAAACCAAATATATCACAAAGCATTTGTCATGAATCACGTATCATACCTATCATTATCTTATGAGGCAATCAAAACATGTGACTTCAATAGAAGAACATTCGAGTTTAGCTTAATGCAACAACGTATCATTTTATACCCTATGAGATGAACTGTTTCATTAGGAATAGAGGTTTTATTGAACAGTTGCCTTGGTTGATGATGTCAGTGTTTTGCTCGTTTCATATCAAAAATCATCAATGTCTGGAACAATACCGAATTGCATATGCATAGGGCATTTTTCTGTTCAGAGAACATGGAACCAAATAAGGCAAGGAGTAAGGCAATACATGAGTGAATAAATGTAGCTGTAAGGCAATACACGAGTGAATAAATGTAGCTAAAAATAAAAGGTATACTTGCTGCACCAAAGAGTAAGGGTTCAATAAATAAACAATTTAAATCAAGGGTGTTGCTTTTTTATAAAAAAAGATTCTATTTAATAAGCAGACACCTGCTCCTTATGGTGCTCTCCATTTACCTCGAGCTCTTGTTGCACCCTTTTCTACCAGAGGTAGTTCTGTCAGGATTTGAATTGGCAAAAGAAACACTGGATTAATGTTTGCCTTCTTGCCCAACTGCAAAGGCCTAAAAGATAAGGCTTGAAAGTCATACTTTGTTGATACAATAAAAACTCCGATGTATCGATTCAGAGATAGAATTTTCTTAATAGAGCAGGAAGATTAGATTAACAGTTGAAGTTGGAACAAAAGTATAAAAGCGAACCGAGGAGTGCTAATCATACTTGTCTAGTTCAATCTGCACAAACAAAGGAAATGGTAAGGAAAAATGTTGTCACGACAGCCCTATTTTCCTGGGCATTCTATCGAGCACGTGAAAGGCACATCACACGAAGGGCAAAGGAAATACAAACTGTGCCCCTGTCCTTGCAGAGTCTCACAACCATCACACTAGGGAAGGTCGCTGCCCTCGCAGAGCTCGTCATGGACAGCAGCGGCGCCCTCATTGGCCCCTCCAAGATCCAGCGGTGGCGCATCCATCGGCATCAAGGTGGTGGCGCATCCCGCAGTTCGGTGGCGCGCAACGAGGCAGGTCGTGGAGTTGGTGTCACATCTCACGGTTCGTTGGCATAGAGGCAGCGTCGCACGGCGGTGTGTGGTGTTTGTTGGAGGGCGTGGAGGCCTGGTGTTGTTCGGCCGGTGAGCAACGACGTGGGCGAGGTGGATGCAGCATGGGAGAGGGGTGTGCACGTGATGGAGCGGGATCGCAGGAGGAGAGGGTGATTGGATGGGATGATCGGGGAAGTAATATTGTTTCCTTTCTAAAAAAACCGACATACCGAGGGGGAGCGACGCATGAAGGGCAGAGCTGCACGGAGGAGACAGAGGTGACACTAAACAAATGTCGCGCAAACAAATATCTTCCTTTTGTTCTTTTTTGGCCTTGTTTAGTTCATTTTTTTTTTTTGCAAAATGAACACTATAGCATTTTCGTTTGTATTTCATAAATATTGTCCAATAATAAAATAATTAGGCTTAAAAAATTCGTCTCGCAAATTACATATAAATTGTGCAATTAGTTATTTTTTAATCTATATTTAATGCTCTATACATGTGCCGTAAGATTCGATGTGACAGGAAATCTAAAAAATTTTGTAAATTTTTTTAGTAAGTAAACACCAAAACCAAAAAAAAATTGTTGTTAGATTTTTGGTGGGCTACTCAAGGTTTTGGGTTTTTGGGTTTTTTGCAAAATACTTCAGCAACTAAATAAGGGCCTCTTGGGCCTTGTTTACTTTCACCCCAAAACCCAAATTTTTTCAAGATTCTCTGTCACATCCAATCTTTAAACGCATGCATGAAGTATTAAATATAGACGAAAATAAAAACTAATTGCACAGTTTGGTCGGAATTTACGAGACAAATCTTTTGAGCCTAGTTAGTCCATGGTTGGATAATAATTACCATAAACAAATGAAAGTGCTACAGTGTCACGAAATTTTTCCCTTCAGAAACTAAATACGGCCTTGTTTACTTCCAAAAAATTTTGCAAAACATGAACAATAGCACTTTCGTTTGTATTTAACAAATATTTTCCAATCATAGACTAACTAGGCTCAAAAGATTCATCTCACAAATTATAGATAAACTGTGTAATTAGTTATTTATTTTGTTTATATTTAATGCTCCATGTAATTAGTTATTTATTTTATTTCTATTTAGTGCTTTATGCATACGCCGCAAGGTTCGATCCGACGAAAAATATGAAAAATTTTATAAAATATTTAGCTCAGAGTTCGGATTTTTATGTTGGGACGCGCGCTAGGAGTTTGCAGAGGGGCGCGCACGAAATTTTGTTTGGCGAAAGCGCTCGTACTCGATTGGAGAATTTTTTTTTGTTTATGTAACTAATATAATATAAATATATAAATAAGTACTCCCTCCATTTTAGATTATAATCCTGTTTAGTTCTTTTTGCTAAATTTTAGCTAGCTAAAATTATTTTAGTTACCCTTGAGCGACTAGTGAGACTAAACTATTTTATCTCCTTTTAGTCGGTGTGTTTAGAAGTTTAGCTACTAAGAGCATCTCCAACACATGTGGTAAAATAAATAGCCAAATTGCATAGTTTAACTCTTTTGTAAAATATAGAAGTCTTCAAAAAAGAAGAGTTTTTCAATAGACTTGCTATTTCTCATCTTGTATACTAAAAAAATTGTCAAGTCAACAACTACCACGGACCTATTCCACCTGCCGCTTGAAACTTTCCGTGACCTATCCCTTTGGAGTCGTATCTCGTCATGTTCTAGGCTCCTGGCGGCCCACATCGTTGCAGTTGAGCTCACAGTTGAGCTCAGCTCAGCTCTGTTATGCTATGAGCTATGCTATGCTTTACACTTTATGTGTAGATAAACTGCGTCACTCTGTGTGTAGACAAACTATGGCCAATTTATTTGCAAGCAACCAGCAGGTCCCAACTATGAAAATTTAGTTTTTATGGCTTCACCCAACGACCAAGCTGTTGAGTGCCAATATGCTGCCAGAGTGTCAGTTGACATCCAAAGAGCAAGGTATGAAGTGTAGAAAAATAAGTGAATCTCATCTATGATACAGGCAACTAAAATGTTTGATCTTAGTTGGTTCCCTTGCTGTTTTCAACTAAACTAGCCCTTTTATACATCCATTTGTCAAGATCTATTACAATGAAGTGAAGAAAATCGAGTGCCCATGACTGAACATTGTGAAGTCAACTCACTGCAATTTTCAAAGGTAGGCCACAAAGAAATATTTAGGCTATAAAGCACTATTATGCAGTAGATCAGTAGTTGAGGATAACTGCATATCACCAATCATATGAAGCTGCTGATGACCTCCCTGCCAACTATTGGCCGGGAGTGTAAACATGAAACTATGAAGCATGCACCCCCTCACCTGAGCACACATCGACGTATGGATTCGATGTAGTAGCAGCAGCACTGTTGGGTGGAAAGACTCATCGTTGCTGGCCTCCTTGCGCTGCATTCTCCAACCATGACAGCGCCGGTGAGTCTTGCTCCCATCCGCCCGATGCCGAAATAATGGGGAGCGACAACGAGTTGAAATCTCCCCCACGCAGTTGGGATCTCCCATCCACCTGCTGCTCCCATCCCAACTGCTGTCGATCCACCTGATGTTGCTCCCATCCGCCTGCTGCTGACATCCGTCTAATGTCGGGATAATAGGGCGGCGCAATTGGGATCTCACCGGCACTCGGCAGAGGCTGTCCATGACGAGGATGATCCGGCCGTATGGCAGAGCAGTGATTCAGAGGAAGCCGCCTCTCCATGGGGAAGCGCCTCCGCTGGAGCAGCAGGGAGCGGCTCACAACGAAGACAAAAACGACGACTCAGATGGGGCTCCGGCGCTGAAGTGGTTCACGACGAAGAGGAAAAAGGCGACTCCAGAGCGGCTCATATGGATACAACGAGATGGGGAATTGTGGAATCGAGCGGGTCGTGCTAGATAGCCATGAGGGAAACTTCAGCGCACGCGGGAACGCCGTCTCTGCGCGCGGGCAAGTGACGTGGCGAGCGATTTTCAGGAGATGGCGAGCCGCGCAGGCTTGCTTTCTTTGCCTAGCGAAATCCATGGGATAGCCAACTTGGTATTTTACCAAACAAGATAGCATATCTCTTGGAGCTTAATTTTTGATTAAAAAAGCTAAATATAGCATACATAATAAAGATAGCACATCTGTTGGAGTTGCTCTAAAATGAATAAAAATTAGCTGGCTAAAATTTAGCAAGGCGAACCAAATGAGCCCTAAAAGGCATTCCAAGAATCTTAGAGAGACCTTGTTTAGTTACCAAAAAGGACCAAAAAAATTGCAAGATTCTTCGTCACATCAAATCTTATGGCACATGTATAGAGTATTAAATATAGATAAAAATAAAAACTAATTATACAATTTGTTTGTAATTTGAGAGACAAATATTTTAAGTCTAGTTAGTTTATGATTGAACAATATCTATACCTATCTATAAAGAGGGAAAATTTCAGTCTGCCCAAAAATTTTCTGCCCGTCATATCCGATTTCGTGTAGAATCAGCGCCTGGTACGTTGTGGAGGAGGAAAAAAAGGTCAGCGGGAAGACTGCGCTGGCTGCCGCACATCTTCGCCAAGGTGCTGGAGCTCCCGTTCGCGGCCGACGCGGACGTGTCCATCGAGGAGGACGCGGCAGCGTTGCAGTTCGTCGCCGCCGCCGTCGTCGACGTCGACGGGTTCTCCTTCTCCCCCGCAGGTGGCTCCCGCGCGCACGCCGTCAAGATCCACCCGGGGGTCACCAAGGTCGTCGTCCGGGGCCTGTCCTTTGGCGCCAACGACGACGACGATGGGGCAGGCGCCGCCTTCGAGCTCGACCGCTGGCGGTTCCGCCTCCCTCCCTGCACGCGCCCCGCCATGGCCACCGCCACCTACGCCCAGGGCGAGCTCGTCGTCACCGTCCCCAAGGGCGCCGGCCCCGACGACGGCGACGGCGACGGCGACGGCGATGCGGCCACTGCTGCCCTCGGTGGCACGGACCGCGTCCTCGTGCTTGTATAGTCCTATAATCCCATTCCCATCCATGACTCGTCTCGACTTCGCCTGTTTTGCTGATTCGCCTCCTGTTTCTGTTTTTGTTTCTACTACTGCTAATATCAATATTGATATCACGCGCGAGATGATGATGATGATGATGATGATGATAAACAGAGCAGTTAGAGTAATAATAATAATGCCTGTGGATCCGCCTTTGCTGCTAATTCTCTGTCCAAACTTTGTCATTTCATTGTGCACTTTGTGAGCAATTTCTCCAGCTTTAATAAAAACACTTGTAGCATGCAGTTCAGCTCATGCTGATGAGCCATTGCAGTTGCAGCGCTTGGTAACCTTTTCAGCATGAAATTCCATTGCAGCATAGCATACTTTGCTTCAAACAGCCCGTTGATCATGTTTTTAAAGTACAAACTGTAGATCTGTTTAGTGAGGTGGTTTCATGTGAGATCGAGAACAACTAACTTGAGATTTTTGGTAGCAAGTTTATGGTTCTAATGCTGAGTTTGACTCTGAATTATTCAATGCTGGAGCCCGGAGTCCCTCACCAAATTTTGCATCTCATGGCATCATCTAAGAGACAGGCTTGTTCGTTTATGAACAGACTGCTTCAAAGTCAGTTTTAAAAGCTTAAAAATTGTCAAATTCAATATAGAGGATAAAACACAAAAAAAATATAACAAAGTGCTCATTTTCTATAAACGTCTATTTGCTCCTGTAGCAACGCACGGGCATATTTTGCTAGTACAAACAAAAGTGCTACCAAACCAAAAAATTTTGCCAACCGAGAACAAGGCTACAGCATCTTAAAAATGTTGGGCCCACCTGTCAGTCAACCTTTAGCCTACCCCGTTCCCCAACCTCTGGCGTTGTCGTGTTCATCTTCGATCTCCATCTCCTCCCTTCTCCCGAACTACCTGCTCCTGCTCCCTCCGCTCCTCCGTGCTCCCAGTCGCCATCCCCAGACTTCATTTCAGGCGGGGATGGACGATTACGCCCGGGAGATGATGGAGCTCAAGACGCTCGTCACCCGCACCCTCGAGAAGAAGGGTGTCCTCGCCAAGATTAGGGTTCGTACTTCCCACTTCTTCATTTCCCCAATCCCTCCATTGATCCGGTGCCTTCACCACGCCCCACGGATCTAGGTTTTCCTCCCCCTCGGGTTTGGGGATCTACACCTCCGCTTCTGCAATTTCCTTCCCAAATCAGCGCATTTTTTTTTTTCAATTTTTAATGTGCACATTCTGAGCGCCTTGGCGCTGTTGGGTAAGTTCTTGCTTAGGAATATGAAAGAATGCTCATGCATTGCTCAAGAAAAGTTTTTTCCCCACCACGTCCAGTTTGTTGTTCTAGTTGCCATTACCAATTCGTGTGCTCATTTTGGTGAAACTCGTTTGGAGCATATGAGGTTGCTCGCACATTGCTGAAGAAAAGACTAACCTTGTATTATTTTGTTGGTCTGGCTGTCATTACCAATTGGTGTGCTTATTCTTGGCGCAGTCATTAGTTGGAAACGCGTCTGTGTTACTGGAAATCTTCTTTTTTGTGCTGTGTTGTGACTATTGGACCTACACGTCTTGCTACTTTTGAGTTTCGACTCTAATGGTATGATGTCAGGGAATCTTACTGTAAGCAACAACAGTTTCTCTAGAGTTTTTTGGGGAACAAAAGAATCTGTTCTGTGTAACATAGATAAATACAGTTATCATGGGTTTCTATCTTTTTTATTTGTTGAACCATGCTATGCTCCATTGAATGCACATACTTCCACCACGTTTTCTGATAATGTTTCTGGCTTCATGACTAGGCTGAGCTAAGAGCAAGCGTGTTTGAAGCCATTGAAGAGGAGGATCGGGTGGTGGAGAATGATGATGGCGGGAATCCTGCTTTGCTTGGTAGCTGTAATGACCGAGCTAAGCAACTGCACGCTTCACCTTCAGGTTTTCCCTTTGAATGTGCTGGCTAACTAGTTGTTTCAAATATGTCTGCGCAAGCCAAAGCTTGTCTCTGATGCACTGTCAAAACACAAGAAAGAAAAGAGAGCGAGAAAAGCTTGTCTCTTATCCTGTTACGCATATACACCTTCTTTTCTCTCATATGCTGACCTGTAGAAATTTATACTACTGTTCTGAAATATTCCAGAAGGACAAAGGTTGCTGCACGATAATCTTCTCCCTGCTGGAAATTGTGACATTTTTTTAGCAAACAATTTAGGACTAAACCTGAAAGATACACATCTTTTTTTCCTCCTGATTGATGACTAGCATGAGTCTTTGGATTTGAATGCTTCTGCACTGGTGATAATTCAAAGAAGCATTTCCCTAATTTATTTTGTTGTCAATGTTTATGTTGTTTTAAGTCCCATCAAGGATATCTCAAATGTTTAAGGTTGTTATGCTGGCCTTAAATGATTTCCATTACTAAGTTTAGCCATGTGTTTTGCAAGCTGCACATAACATGGAATGGTTTTACATTCTAGGATTTCTGTTGCTTGCAGGTAGGTTACTAACTGCACTTGTATGCGAATACTTGGAGTGGGCGCAACTAAGTCACACAATGAAAGTTTATTTGCCAGAGTGTAACCTGGTAAGTGGTGACTGTTCCTGATATTTTGTTTTTGCATTTCGGGAATCAACATCCATTAATGTTTCTCCGTTTTGTTTGTAAATCAGCCCAAGGACTTCTGGAAGAATGAACTGAAAGATTTTTCTAACAAAAGTGGAGCTGAAGGGAGCAGGAGTGCTGAAAGTGGTCCAATGCTTTTAGATGTTCTCGAAGGTTATCTGAAATATGAGGTTTATCTCTCGCGTGATCATTAGCAGAAGCAAAAAACATCCTTTTGTTTCTTTATGTTTCCCAGTAAAGAAAAGGGGAGGGGGGGGGGGGGGAAGCTTTTGGGTAATGTACGGAGGAATCGAAAACACAACACAGGAATAGGATGAAGATGAGATGATAAAACAGAGGATAGGAAAAACACAGGAAACTTATATAAGGTAGCGTTTGGAACATAGGAATTAGAATCATAGGAATCTTTGGTAGGCACCAACGAAAAAAAACAATAGCAGCATGTGATTTCACTTGCTGTAGTTGGAACGTGGGTCACTGACACCCTGACAACCTGCGGTACCCTCCTTTTTTCCTGTCTTATTCACGAGCGCTGCATTGGGCATATGCAAAGGAAACGAAACCAAGAGATCCGAGTAGATGTTTTATTTCCTGTGAAATGTGCATCCCGCTACAGTAAAACAGAGGAAAGGAATTGATACTTTCCTGTGTTCCAAAGGTCCAGTTTACTTCCTTTCCTTTGTTTTTAGATTCCTTCAATTTTCCTTCAAAAATCCTTTGTTCCAAACTTATTTTTTTCCCAGAAAACTGTGCAGTCATGTATGGATCAAGGTAACAAATCTCTGGCTATAGTTGCTGTTATAGTCAGCTATGGCTGTTTTAGGCAATGCACCATTTGTACCCACATTCATTTTAGCTTGTTTTTCCCTGCTATAGTCAGGTATTAGCCTTATGAGAGCTCTGCAACTAAATATCCATAGCCGCCTATTTGTTACACTAGTATGTATCCTCTTATGCATTAGGTTCAGTATGTAGAAAAGGTAGTATATTGAGTTGTGAGCAATAATCCTTCATATTATTGGTGTCTTGCTTAATCAAACTGACCAAAAAAATTGATTGTTTGCCACAACTACAATACTCACCAAAGGTGTTTGCCTTAGAACAAAAAGTAGGTGTTGTTATTCTGGAAGCTTAAGGAGGTAGGTTTATCAAGATCAAGCACATCTTCACCATTTGTAAATTTTCTAGAAAGCTGAAACATTTGGAGAATGTAGACAATGGTTCGTATAATAACCAGAATGGATAAAAATTGATATACTCTTTTCTGAGTTTGGTCAGTTGTCTAACACTGCATGCATGGGATTTATATTTATAATGCATTTATCATTATCATTGTACTGAGATCTGCCTACATGTGATTTTTCAATCTCAACTTGTTGATGCAAGGCCTGTACTCAAGGTCTCCTTTTGTTGGTCTGTGGTGCTTGGGGTATGAGCTGCATTTATGCTGCTTTCTGCCTATGACCTTTAGTTTACTTGGCACACAAAATTTGGTTTTGATTTTTTTCCCAGCTTGGCTTTCACTGTCCTTGAGCAAGTAAAGTTGATTTGCATATTATACTTTATTAATAACAAGTTTTTGATTTTTAACCTCCAAATATAGTCAGTATGCTCTAGCTTAAAAGTTTCGGGTTTCTACATCAATCCTTCGGTCATCTAAATATGTTATTTTGGACAGAATTTGTCTCAAACAAGGATGGGTGGGAGGAGGATGATGAGTTCAGAGTCTGATCCATCACTAACTGCTGAACATCGGAGCATGAGGAGGCCACCATCAGCATCAGTTGGGAGCCTGCCTCCTATGGGGAGGTAAGCATGATGCCGTACTGCTGTGCCTTTGTAATTATGCACACCTATTTGTTTTTGGCATTAGATATTTAGATGTGAGTGTGACATATATTACTTTGAAATTGCCAGGCCAATCTCTTCATTGCAGGCATCAGGTTTGTGCATTGCTATGCAATCGTTTCAGTTTATGATATGTAGCTGTGTTCCAAATTCTGAAACAAGTGCCCTTGGTATGTACATGTACTTTCAGACCGCAGAGGGGGATCTTCAGCTTCAAATAACACAAGGAAAGATGAGTACAACTGGAGATACGATGCTGATGATATATCTGAAGAGGTGCTACGGGCATCGGCTGCTCTAGAAAGTGTCCAGTTAGACCGAAAATCTCGGAATCTGCCGACATCTTGGAGGTAGGTGGGAACGACTGATTAATCGCCCCTCCATAATATGCTATTGCTTTTTGGCCGAGAAGAACATGTGATGAGGCCTTTTTTACTTTCCAAAAAGTACCAAATTTTTTTTCAAGATTTCCATCACATCGAATTTTATGGCACATGCATGGAATATTAAATATAAATGAAAACAAAAACTAATTACACAGTTTGCTTGTAATTTGCGAGACGAATCTCTTAAGTCTAGTTAGTTTATGATTGGACAATATTTATCAAATACTAACGAAAGTGCTACAGTACCTGAAACCAAAAAATTTTGCCAACTGAACAAGGCCTGAATGTATGGTGTCTTTGCAGGCATTCAGGGGATGGCTCCGAGTAACAAGCAACAAGGATTTGGAGCTGGATGCTTGACTGACCCTGTATCGTGTAATTTGTATACCACTCATTTGCGGTGGTACAATGCTTGGATTGCTGTTATATTATTAGGGAGATGCTACACTGGTTATGTATGGTTGTCCTGTAACGAACAAAACAAATCAAGTATTACAGTTTGTTGAACTATGGGTGGACTTGATCCGATAAGATTGAATTGGCACCTCAGATTATTAGGGTATATATTATTTATTTCATACTTATTTGTTGGGTTCCGAGAGAGTTAGATTGTCATACATCGCGATGGACAAATTCGCTATTGACATAGCAATTACAGTAGCAGGTAGACAATTACCACTCCTATGTTTTTCGAATCAATTGAAACAATGTGCACTCAAAACTACCTTTGAGGTATTCAAATTATAAGATATTGTTCTTGATGATAAAGAAAAGAAGACAATCTCTTTGTAAGGATCAAATCCGAGAAAATCAACAGGGTAGATGTCTACTTCGGCCTTATTATCTTTGTTGGCTTTATCAAGGATAATCACATCAGCATTGTCAAAGTCCCATCCATCATCGAGAACAAACTCATTGTCGTCGTCATGTGCAGCAACAACAACAGGTGTTGCTTCTAATTCCTCCTTGTTATAATAAGGGATGACCCTCCATTCATCATTAGCAAAGATGTGACTGTGAAGAGGAGGAGGTTTTGCCGGCAGCGGTTCGAGGCTGATGTTCTGATCGACACATATGCATGATCGAGCATGAATGCATGATTCATATATGCCGGCCGGCGGCCCAGCCACATGCATGCGTGTATATGGGATGAAATTAATGAGGGCCGGATGGATCGTAGGAGGAAACGCATGCGCAGCGCGCAGATCGTATCGATCATCTCATCTCAACGGCGGGGATGGATGCATACAAATCGGACGACTCTGTCTCTAGCTAGCTGACTGCGCATCGACCGGTATGCTGCGCCGCCCTCCATTATCTCCCTCGTATGCTATAGCTATACGCATGCATGCATCTCCCTTCTCCGTAGCCCCTCACCTCTCCAATCCAATCCATTATTGGCGGACTTGGTGGAGATCGATCGATGCCGATGGAGCAGTTACCTGACGACATGCTCGCCAATGTCCTGGGCCGCCTCCCTCCCAGCAGCCTCCTCCTGCGCGCCCATCTCCTCCTTCTCCGCCTCGACGCCTTCTACTGCATCAACCTCGACCTCATCGAGCGGCTGACATATTTCTTCGCACGCCCTTCGGCAGCGCGTCGAATCCCCGGTGGCCCCCTCGACTTCTTGGAAGAACCTCACTCTTCCGTTCTGGAAGTCGAGGATCACTGCAATGGTCTGCTCTTGGTGTGCGACATGGTGGTCAACCCTGCCACACGGCAATGGGCCGACTTGCCTACCTCCCCGGAACCATCCATTGTCCACATGCTTGGGGTCACCGGCGTCACCATGGATCAGGAGAACGACGGCACCGGCCATTTGTTGTTTCCACGCTTTTACCTTGTGTATGATCCCATGGCGGAGTCGTCGCAGCACTTCGAGGTATTTCTTATCCCCTTACTTGGACGCGATCTTCTGGGCAACATCACCATCGACCTTGAGGCGCAAGAATGGCCACCCACGACATTCAAAACCCACGTCTTCTCGTCGAGGAGATGGAGGTGGGAGGAGAGGTCCTTGCTCCGCCAAGGGGAGCCTGCGGGGACCATAGCCGATATGCTGCTGCAATCTGATTGTTGGGACCACAAGGCCGCCTATTTCCGGGGAGCACTCTATGTGCATTGTCAAAACGATTCTGTCATGAGGTAATATATAGATATAGCCGCTAGCTAGCTAGCTAGCTCATACGCATCATATTGTTTCATCTATTATTCATTCTTAATTGTCCAACTACAACTGCATGCATGCTATACACACACACACACACAACACATTCATGCTTCTTGCAATTAACTAGTGGACAGGTAAAAAGTTCATTCATAAAAGTGAAAAAAAACATTGAAAACTTCGAGAAACAATAGTGTACATTTGAGAGAATTCGTGTGACAGGTGACAAGGATTCAGATATAGGAATAAAATGTGTTTTTGCAACAAGATCAGTTGGCTGCTTGATATTGCCTTCAACTCCATGTTTCCACTAGTATGATCATAGTGGTGATGGGTGTTCAGTATATAAGCCAAGTTTAGGTTTCTCTTTTTTCCAATGCATTTATTATAGGCATAGCTTCAGAAGGATCCATGAGTCCAACGGTTCCACTATCAAAATCATGCATAGTTATCTCAAATGCAAGAGTTACCTACATATAAACCAGGACAGTTGCTGATGAATATTTATTAATTGTAGGATAGCCTTATCCAATGACAAGTATCAAATGATGAGATCTCCAGTGACACGGAGCAAACTTGGTGCTGAGCATGCTACCTTTTACTTGGGGAAATCAGAGAGAGGGGTGTACTCTGCGTTACTTTATTGGGACGACTTTGGTAGCTATCCCCACTTTCGAGTCTGGTCACTTAAGGAGGAGGAAGAGATCAATGATGGAAATCACATTATTCACATGGAGTGGGTGTTGAAGACTAACATCAGCCTTGAACCGCTGCTGGCAAACCCTCCTCCTCTTCACAGTTGTCACAGCTTTGTTGGTGATGAATGGAGGGTCATCCGTAACTATAACGACGAGGAATTAGACGCACCACCTGCTGCTACTGCACATGATCATGACAATGAGTTTGCTGCTGCTGAATGGGACTTTGACAAGGCTGATAAGATTGTCCTTGAAGCCAACAAAGATAAGGCCACTAAAGCAGACACCTACCCTGTTGATTTTATCGGATTTCATCCTTATAAAAACATTGTCTTCTTTTCCTTGTCATCAAGGACAACATCTTATAATTTGACTACCTCAAAGGTTCAACAATTGGGCGGCGACGTATGCCTACCAGTGGGCATAAGAACATGTTTCCCATACACACCATGCTGGCTGACCATGGGGGGACTATTTGAAAACAGTTAATATAAGTGGCTGGCTTAATTGTATCAAATATATTTACACTCTATTTGTTTGTTTATTTGGAGCTACATGTTGATCCCCAGCCACTTGCTATAAGTATATGTAATAATCAGAGTATTGCTTTCAAATATTTGTGCCTAAGTATCCACTTGCTATAACATAAATATTTGTGCCTAAGTATCGTTGATAGTACATAAGCCTTTAGTCTTCATGGCTTTCATCGCATAACAAAGGTAGTCGTGACTCATCAAGAGTCCATATGGCAATGGAGACCCGAAACCCGATTCCCCGCGGGGAATTCCTCTGCTGGGGATCGGGGATGGTAAAGATTTGCTCCCCACGGGGAGACCAACGAGGAAAATTCCCTCCCCATCAGGTCTAGTGGGTTCAGGGACGTTCCTCTTGTCCCCGTGCCCGAAACCCGCAAACCCGCCCCGCTATATATATATATATATATATATATATATACGGATCCCACTCAGGGGCTCAGCCCAAGACGCTAGGTCCAAGTCCAATATCCAGCCCAACTAGCAGGGAGTATATATTGCAAACTAACCCTAACTCGGTAACTCCACATGCATCAACTCCAGCTCCCAATCCCAGGCTCCTAGTCCCGAGCCGCCACCCCCACCTGCTAGGCCGCCAGCCGGCCAGCGCTCTGGAACCAACGCCCAACAGCTCCCACTCCCAAAGTCCTAGTCCGGCCTCTGGCGGCGGCCGATCGGCCAGGCACTGAGGTGCAGGCAGGAGCGGGAGGTGGCCACCACCACCGAGCCGTGCGACATGCGAGTCCATGCATCCACCGCGCTGGCAGCAGGCGTAGGTCCAGGTGCGGTCGTGCGGGTTGCCAGGTCCACGGCAAGCGTAGGTCCAGGTGTGGCTCCAGGTGCGGGTGCGGCCGCGCGGGTCCGTCGTCCGCTGGATGTTGTTCTATGATAACATGTGCTTGCTTGTAGCCTTGCGGCCTTGCTGGATGTTGTTCTATGCTAGACTGCTAGTAGCTTGGACTTGGAATGGATGGCTAGAAGCCATGATCTGTCATCTGTGAGACTATGAGAAACTAAGAATGTGATTGGTTGTATGCTATGATTATAATGTGTGTATGAACTTTAGATGATAATTGATAATCGTGTGTTAGTCACATGTGTTGTTCTATTGCTTTTATCTTGTTTACTGTCGGGTATGGGGATCCCTGTCGGGGACCAATTCCCCGCGGGGAACGGAGATGGGAGAAAAAATTCACCCGACATTCTTCGCGGGGACGGGGTCGGGGATGGTGGGTCAATCCCCAACGGGGAATTCACCATTGCCATCTTGAATCAAGAGCCATGCTCACCAATATCAAAACCTCACAAAAGTATCGGCTTGATATACATGTGCTACTGCTCAAGATATAATAAGTTAATTTCATAAAACTACAACTAATTGTGCCCAACAGCCTGAGTATCAAGGAACTACTCCCTCCATCCCAAATTGTAAGTCGTTTGACTTTTTTTATCCCAAGTTTGACCAACTCGTCTTATTCAAAAAATTTGTGCAAATATAGTCAAATTTAAGTCATTCTTGAAGAACTTTTATTAATAAACCAATACACAACAAAAAAAAGTAATATTTTGTATAAAACTTTGAATAAGACGGGTGGTCAAACTTGATATTAAAAAAGTCAAACGACTTACAATTTGGGATGATGGATTGAGTACCTGATAGCCGTAAGGTGTGGTGTGGCACAACTGGCTTGCTAAGCTCCAACTGCTCAGTGCTGCTCCGTTTGATGATGGCCATGCCATTGCTTGGTGGTTGCGGGTTAGGAAGATGATACAGAAGGCGCTCAGAAGAGGTTTCGATTCGTTCTTCTTCCTAATGGGCTAGACTTTATGGAAGAAGCGCAATGCTCGGACTTTCAGTGGCGTCACGACGCCGGCCTCTCAACTGGTGCTGCTGATCTAGGAGGTGGCGGATGCTTGGTGCAAGGCGGGGTTCAGACACCTTGCAGGCCCGTTGGCGGGTTTCTCAACTGCTCGCTGCCCGAGACTCCAGTTTGGGTGCAAATTTGTTTTCAGATATAATCGCAAGCACCTCTTGTTGCTGTTTTTATGCTTTTCTTTGCTCGGCTTCGGTATCCACCGTTACTGTTTCCTAGCTTGTTGTTGTTTTAAACAAACTGTATCCTACTTAATAAAAAACACGCCTACGGCGTGATCACAAAAAAAATTACTAGACCCACATGTCAGCCAGACAACCACACAAGTTATGTGTGTGGACCCACACGTGGATTTGTGTACCTAACATGTGGGTCAATGGAGAATGTTTTAGGTTTGTGAAACTAATCTCATGTGTTATGGCTCCTTAATAGTTTGTCATTAATATCTATAGTTTTGTAAAATAAATTCTTAGTAAAAGCCTCTAGTTTTTTTGCCAATATTTTAAGGAAGTGTTTTCTCCAAAACTCAACAGAGAAATATTGCCTCGAACGTTTGCAAAGAGAACACCATAAGCATTCGAATTTGGGGGTATCAAACCATAACAAGTGTGCGTGCCTATATTTTTTCAAAGACTCGCAAGCTTCATCTTTCCATATTTTGATGTCGATTTTGGGTTCTCCACTTTGAGGGTGGATTGCATTGGAAAACAACAGTTGGGTAAATATATGTAACCCGCAAGCCCGCAAAGCACTGAGTATGTTTGTTTTCGGAGAGCCACTTCCTGCATAGGGAAATAATTATATAGCTACTTAAGATTGACACCGCGAGACATTACTTGTGGTTTTTCTTGACCTCATCTGCGTTTGAAATGAATGTGAATGTATGTTCCATCAGCTGAGGTCTTTCTACACAATGAAGAGTGAGGCTACCAAAGTCCGCAACGAGCAAGATAAAACAACTCAGGATCCTTCTCCCTTGACACCTCTTGTCCGTGTTTTGAAACTACGACCGACTAGTAAATTTATAATCTGTGCGTCTAAGCTTGGATGGTGGTGTGCAAAGAGGACACAAGGATGTATATTGGTTCGGACGGAATTTCCCTGCTCATGTTACTCTGCACGGTTGTTCGTAATAGGAGTTACAAATGGGTGAGAGAGGGATAGGTCTCCCAAGTCTTTATGGAGTATGTGAATGTGTAATCTGATGTATGTGTAGGCTCGATGGTTCCATGACTCCATGCCTGAGAAAGGAGTCCCGCCTCCCCTTTTATAAGCTAAGGGGAGGGTACGGGTTACATACTTGGTCAAGGAGAGCAAAAGAGAAAAATAAGAGAAGCTAAAAGAGGAAAAAGGGTTTCAGGGGGTCATCCCATCTCCTCCTTGTAGTGCGGGTCCCACCAACCTTGTAAATCCTATAGATGATGATCGGGATGCAGAACCAAGGTTGTGATCGCTAAGATTCATATAGATGTAAAAAATTCGCTCCGATCCATGCTATTCTTTTTAGGTAAAAATTTCTTGCAGATATAGATATTTTGTAAGCTAGCTATGGAGGCCATGGGGTGCACCAGCATTCACGCAAAAAGCGGCTCACCTGGCCGAGCCTAGCGTTGCATGCTGCATTAGGCCAGTCTCAATGCATAGTTTCGTGGCACAGTTACTAAGACTATAAACTAGGTAACCGACCCATATGAGTTTATGAGGATGAAACTTCTCTCTCATCTGATGAAACTCCTTCATTTAATGATCCTGTCAAGTCAGCAATTTTGCTTATGTGACACCCTATTTAATATGCATGACATTCTCATGAAACATGCATTGAGACTGACCTTAGGCCGATGCGTAATTACCGCAAGGTGCATGCAGGTCGTTGAAAGCCCTAGTTTGGTTTTGGATAATTGATGAAACCCTAGTACTAACCTCTATACTGAGTGTGTAGACTTAATGAGGTTGGTATATGCCAAGTGATGGAGCAAGTAATGATCATGGTGATGATGATGATGACCACAAGATGATCAAGTGCTCAACTTGGAAAAGAAGAAAGAGAAAAACAAAACCCTATAGAGATCAAGGCAAAGGTAGTGCTTAGGGTTTTGGTTTTGGTGATCAAGACACCATAGAGGGTGTGATCACATTTAGAATAGATAGCCGTACTATAAAGAGGGGAATTCTTTGGCTAAGCGGTTATCAAGTGCCACTAGGTGTCATTGTTCTTGTGCATGCATTTGGAACCTAGTGAGCTAACTTAACTCCTTTGAAGAAAATGATTGTGAAAGTGCTAACACACGTGCACATGTTGGTTCACACATTGTGGTGTTGGCACACTTTGAGAAAGGAGTTGAAGTTTGAAGGGTAGAGAGAGGATGGGTTCCTCTCTCCCTCCCACCGAGCTTGCGAGGCGGGATTTGGCGCTTTTTGAGAAAATAAAGTGCATATTTTCTATTGCGCCGGTGGGAACTTTGGACAAGTCGCGGGAGTGTTTCTCACCGGACGCTGGCTTCTGGAGCACCGGACGCTGAGTCTGAGCGTCCGGTGCAGACACTGCTTGGCCCAGCTAGGGTAAGGCACCAGACGACAGGCACCGGACGCAGGCCTGTGCGTCCGGTGGTACGTGTCCGGTGTGAGGTCCGTTTTGCAGTGCTCCCTGGGTTTAAGACCGGTGAGCACCGGACGGTCCGGTGCTTAGCGTCCGGTGGCCTGCGCGTTTTGTAGACCTCTCTGTGTTTAAGACCGGTGTGCACCGGACGCGTCCGGTGCCAACTTGCTTAGCGTACGGTGCTCTGCAGGTTACCGTTAGACTCTGACACGTGGCTGACTTTGGAGCACCGGACGCAGGTGTTGAGCGTCCGGTGCCCCTTTAAGAGCGTCCGGTGACCCCGTGTTTAGCCCAGTGAAAGAGCCAACGGCTCTATTTGCTTGAGGGGCTTATAAATAGTTGTTGGCCGGCTTAGAGCTCACCCTCTTGGCATTCTTGATTACTTGACATACTTGTGAGCCTAAGCAAACACCTCCCACTCATCTCCTTCATAGATTATACATCTTTGTGAGATCGGGAGTGATTCCAAGTGCATTTGCTTGAGTAATTGCATCTAGTGGCACTTGAGGATCGTTCTAGTTGTGGTTTTCTTGTTACTCTTGGTGGTTGCCACCACCTAGACGGCTTGGAGCAGCGGAGGAGCTTTGGTACGAGTTGGTGATTGTTCGTGGTCATCTCCCGGTGATTGTGAGGGGTCTTGTACCTTCCCCGGCGGAGAGCCGAAAGGTAACTCTAGTGGATTGCTCGCGTCATTGAGTTACCTCACTTGTGGGTAGGTTCTTGTGGTGTCCTAGTGAGGACAAGGTTCGTGCTATACCTCTTAGCCACCGAACCACCAAGTGTTGGTCGACACAACGGGGACGTAGCGTGCCGGCAAGCACGTGAATCTCGGGAGAAAAATTGGTGTCTCAATTGTGTTTGATTGTCATTCTCCCGGTGCTTGATTGTTTATATTGGTGATTGGTTCATCCCCTACTCGGTGGTATAAATATCTCATCCTCTCTTTTATATTCCCGCAAACTAGAATAGCTTACTTACTTGTATAGAAACTTTAGGTAGCTTTCTAGTTTAAGTAGTGACATAGCTCTTGTGTGCCTAGTGATTATATCAACTAGAATTGTGAAATAGGTGGCTTGCAAACACCCCTTTAGAGCTAGAGCAAAAAGCTTCACTTTGTTATTTACTAACCTCTTGCTCTAGTGAGTTTGTAGAATTTTTAAATAGGCTATTCACTCCCCCTCTAGCCATATTAGGACCTTTCAGTCGTGTAATTGCCCACCACGTGCATGCAGATCGTAATTGATGCCAATATGCATGCAGATAGTAGTTACTTGTTTTACGAGAGTGCCTACTTTGTCAAAAAAAGTAGAAAATATAGGGAGTGTTTGGCATTGCTCCACGAACTCTACTCCACAAACTCCACTATAGAGTAGCTCCACAAAAAATTGGAGTTTGTAGAGTACCTCTTTAGGTGCTTTCACAACTCCACCCTTTTTCCTCAAACTGAGTGCGTAGAGCTAAAATCGCTTAGCTAAAAAACATAGAGCGGAGCTGAAAAACGTGGAGGAGGGACTGCTCTGCTCCATGTTTTTTAGCTCCGCTCCACGTTTTTTAGCCAAACGGTTTCAGCTCCACGCACTCAGTTCGAGAAAAATAGTAGAGTTGTGAGAGCACCTAAAGAGGTACTCTACGAACTCTAGTTTTTTGTGGAGCTGCTCCACGGCGAAGTTTATGGAGCAGAGTTCGTGGAGCAGTCCCAAACATAATATCCCCATATTCTAGTTACTATAATAACTAATAACTAGCACGCAAATGTTACAGGCGCATGCAAATGATCTTGTTACGATAATTAGCACGGAAATTTACCACAAATTGACGCCAAATGGTTTCTATTAATTAACCGGTTACTATAACATCTAAATAATTTTACAATAAAAATAGTTACTATATTTTGAATGTCTGATTGAGTAGTTACGATAATATGTCTGGTTCACAATACCATAATCTTTTTACTTTTAGATGATTTACTAGAATGTATGATGCCTCCTCACCATAATCTGTTTACTAGATTTGTGAATTGGTTACTAGAATCTATGCTTATCTGCCCCTGGTAGTTACGATATTCTATTTACTAGATTTTTGAAAGAATATTTACTAGAATATATGCCTTTCTAATCCTTGTAGAAAGATTCACGAGAAACTTTTAATTTGATTTACTAAAATATATTTCTGACCATGTAGTTACATAATCTATTTTACGAGATTTCTGCAAATTATGGAATTGTATGGTTGTGAAAGATAGTTGGTATTTGACAAGTTACACAGCAGGGAAACCAATCTGGATATACATGCAACCAAAAAAAAGTAGTCTGGACATACATGCAGTGAAAAATCAAGTTAGAGGTTGCAGAGAAAAAAAAGGTGCTCTAAATCATATAGAGCTTCTCCCATGGCTGCGGAATACACATTGAACACTAACATTTCACATTGTTCAGGGGCTAAACAAACTATGAAAAATAATCATTCAAGAGATATGTGGTTTGCCAACATGAAGATGACCCCCAATACACAGCGGCAAGCATGCAAACAGCAGCTGTTGATCCGGTAAAGAATGATGAACTAAATCGCCTCTGCATGACGGCAAGAAAATCGTAGCGAATTTCTACATCTGCATGAATCTGAGGAATCACAACCTTTAGGTTCTGCATGTAGCTAGATGCCAAATTTCTACTGTGGCATTGCATTGCTCATTGACTGACCTTGCAGACCATGGACTGCAAACCGCAAAGAGGAAGGTGAGACGGGTTACTATAGCTGCAATGCTAGTGCCATGGCCAGTTGGTCACCAGGCATTCTATAGGTGCCGGTGTCGGCGGTGAGGCTGGTGGTGTTGCTCTTTGCACGGACACTTACACGAGTGGGCCGCCATCGCGCATGGCTGGAGCCTGGAGGTGGCCCTCATGACACGCTGAACGGCAACAGGAGGTCCGCCTAGTCCTAGATCCGACAACGGATAGGGACAACGCCGCAATGCCTCCTATGGCCGAGGCAGTCCGGGAAGCCGGCCAGGGACGACACGCTCCATGTAGATCGGACCGTGGTGCTACCGAGGTGCGCCATCCGCTGAGGAAGGGAGCATGCTACCGCCATTGGAGCCAAGAAGATATATGCGCTGGCTGGGCCATCCGCCACCCAGGTGCCTCATGCATGGATCCCCGCAGCAAATCGGCGTCGGGAGCAAGACGACACTACCGAAGGGCACCATCTGCCCGCTGAGGGCTACGCAATCGTCGCTCGCCGGGCCTGCTATCCGCACGGTGTGGACCTCGCATTGGGTCGCCGTGGGCAAGGACGCGAGCCGCATCGCCGCCAGGGGCATCGCACGATGGGCTGCACTGTCACCCATCCACGCGTAGAAACGCGTCGTCGCCTCCATGCAAACATGGTTGGCCTGGAGTCACTGTGGCCATCGTGTGAGGCTGCTGCCACGAATATGAAGATGCCACCGACGGGACGTAGCCCCCGGTATATTATGCGGGTGCAAAAGGAAACCAACGACTAATTAGCAGAATTAATTGCTAGCTTAGAGCATCTCCAACGGTTTTGTATTTTAACTTTGGCACATGGAGTTTGCCAAGTCTTAAATCAATATGGAAAGAAGAAAAAAAAAGTTACCTTCAATGATTTGGCAAAATTGAGTTTGCAAAACCCAAAATGTGGACCCGCAGTTATTTTTTAGGCAAAAATTTTCTTCGCGCCATCGACTTGGTCGAGCGACTTTCTTCGTACGCTATTCCCGGCACCGCCGCCTTCCAATTCCCGGTCGTGTGTGCACTTGAAGGAAGAGAATAGATCAGGACGACGGAGACTGCTTGCAGCCGCCAGGGCTTCTTGGAATGCAGCTAGCGTACTAGAAGATCAGGACGACGGAGACAACTTCAGCTAGGTCGGGCTAAATCAGCTAGCTGTAGGGGTTGGTGTACTCTATAGCGTCATTGCTACGTCCTCGTCCTGGACGAGATTCATGTCGCCGACGACTCCATCAACCCAACCCTTTCTACAGGCGGATTGGTGAACCGCCTGCGCTGGATGCCTATGGAAATTTTTTTTTCCACAGACGGGTAACCAAGAACCGCCTATGGAAATGCATTTCTACAAGCGGTACGAATAGAAATCGTCTGTGAAAAACATTTTCTAAAAAATATGAAATCGGCTTTTAAAAATAGAAATAATTTTTTCCACAGGCGGATAACTAAGAACCGCCTGTGGAAATGTATTTCTACAAGCGGTTTCGGTTATGTCAACCGCCTATAGAAATGCATTTCCACAGACGGTTCTCTTAGCCAGAAAATATGAAATCAGTTTTTAAAAATAGAAAAAAAAATATTTTAATCCCAGCAAAGGCTCACTGGCTAATCGCCCGCCTGTCTCCGTCGAAGTCGCAAGTCGCGCATTTTTTTTGCGCAAAATCGTGTGCTACGCGGCCGGTGGGATTCGAACCTGAGATCTACAATTTCACCACATGGATCTTTTCGTTTTTTTCTCCTAAATTTTGACATCATGGTTTCTCCCTTTTTTCACCCCTCTAATTATGTAGTGGATTGTTGGCATACTAATGCTCCCCCTCTAACTATAAACAAAGTCGTTTTGAATAAAGTTTAGGTTAAACATTAGAAATATAAATTATGAATAACTTTTAAGTTGTTGAGTTTGGAAATATAAAAATCATATGAATAGATTTGCTTTAAAAAATACTTTCATAAAAATATACATATATTATTTTTTTGATAATTTTTTTTAATAAAAATAAGAAGTCATATAGATATAGTTAGGTTTCCGAAACCGTATCGTTGTTCTAAACGACTTTCTTTATAAATATGGAGGGAGTATTGTTGAGTGAAGCATAATTAATACAAGTAGAAAGACTCACGTTTGATCCCGGTCTTGTGCTATAGCTAAACCATCTCCCTCTGCAATCTCTCTTTTTTCCTAATAATGCTCCTCCTTCCATCGATGGGAGGGGGATGGCGCAGGCTAGGATGCTTTTGCGTCCAAGGACAAGGAGTGGAGGCTGCCGACCTGGCGTGTATGAATTGAGCAAACGACTCTTCCATGTTGAGGCCCACCCTGGCCTGTTGGGCCGGCCCAATTATAGTATTTCCTCAGTCCTTTCTCTCGTCTTCCAACAAGTTATGTTTACAAAATGGGGAGGAAAAAAAAAATCAATTTTACCTCTTTGAACTGTTCTTGAAGTCTGAACTCGAAAACTGGGTAGACTTTTAAAACCATTCATTTTATCTTCTTAACTCGATTATAGGTGGTTTTCAAAAGTGTTTGTGTCTTATCTTTTTTATTTATTTTGTCTGGACATTTAAAAAATTATAGAAAAGTTATAAAATATAAAATTCAATTTTGTTGGACTTTACATGGATAGATCTACATATTAAACATATAATTTCGTTGGAATTCAATTTTATAATAAGGAAGGAAGTTGAATCCCACATACTCGCGGTCACAGGCTCACAGCACAAGGAAGGAAGGCCACAGAGAATCCATCCCTAGCACGCCACGCAGGCCCTCCCTCCCTCCCTCCCTCCCTCCTTCTTCTTCTTCTTCCTCTACTACCCCCGGCAGGGCAGGCACACCGCATCCTTGCCTGTCTACAGCGAGAGCCCGCGCACCCCCCCCAACCCAACCCAAGCCAACCACAAGGAACAAGTCGGAGTTCAACCTTGGCTTGAATCCCCTCCTCCGCTCGCCCTCCTGCTTGATCCGCCGCCGCCGCCGCCCACTCCTCCCTCTCCCTCTAGGGTTCCCTCGAATCGCGCAATCGGAGACCCACGGCCCGCCCTCCAATGTGAGTTCCTCTCCTACCCGCTACTCCACTGCCTCGATTCACTACAATCTCATGGCGATTTCACCGCCCCGCCCTCTTCTTCTCTAATTACTGCTGCTGTTATTAATATTACTCCGTCGTGTAGCAGACCAATCAGGTGGAATTTACGACTATCATACGTTTCTGCCGATAGATTTAAAGTTGGATGGCTGATTTGATAGAATCGGGCAACGTTCGATGCCCTCTCTGTCTTGTACACTTTCAATCAGTGTCCCATGTATCACCCAAATATTTGGGATCTCAAGTTCCTGATATGCTACTGTACCTTAACGATTGATTCATTGGTTCATGTCTTGTCTGTTTGAGTCTGGGCCGTCTTCTTATTCTTCTGCATGAATACTACTACTTGGGTAACGCCGGGTGACTTCCAATCCACCAGGACGACCATGAGTGACGATGGCGACCGCACCTGCCCGCTCTGTGCTGAGGAGATGGACATCACTGACCAGCAGCTCAAGCCATGCAAATGCGGCTACGATGTATGTCTACCGATCATCCTCCTATCCTATCAGCTTGCAGCCCGCCTTTGCCTGCGTTATGCACCATCATCATCTAATAATAACTGTCGCTTCACTCTGCAGATTTGTGTTTGGTGCTGGCACCACATCATAGACATGGCTGAGAAGGAGGAAACAGAGGGCCGCTGCCCTGCATGCCGCACACGCTATGACAAGGATAGGATTGTCAAGATGGCTGCCACTTGTGACAGGTCCGTCGCAATGCTTCTCTTCTTAACAATCAATTTCTGTTTTACTTCAACAGACTGACTACAACATTTGCGATTGATTACCCTTTTATATACAATGGGAAATAGGAATAGGTAGAACCATCTGTCAAAGTTGACCTTGCCACTAGGTATCTCAAACTTACCTTTACATTAATGATGGAAGCAGGACAGTGGCAGAGAAAAATGTAGAGAAGAAGCACAAGACCCAAAAGGTTAAGCCAAAGGCAGCACCACCACCAACAACAATGTCAACCGTAGAATCTAAGAAGCATCTGGCTAGTGTCAGGGTTATCCAGAGAAATCTGGTGTACATAATTGGGCTCCCTGCGCATTTATGCAACGAGAGCGTGAGTTCACATCCAGATTTGTCCAAGTTTTGTGTGATATGTTTAAACTTTATTTCTCATACCAACTCTACTATTATTTCCTGTTTAGGTACTTGAGCGCAGGGAATACTTTGGTCAATATGGGAAAGTTTTGAAGGTTTCAGTTTCCCGTCCAACTGGGCCTCCCTCGCAGGCATCAGCAAACAGCAATATTAGTGTGTATGTCTCTTTGAACCGTAAGCTGTACATGCATGATCTGTTCATACTTCATACGCAGTTAGATTTCTACTTTCAGTACTGGTCAACTAGTCTGATGGTATATCAAATAATGACCACTTCTTCTATGCAATTGCATGTTTCAAGTTTCTAATGCTTCCTTGCAATACCGGACCATTGGTATTATAAAAAAAGTAAATATAGACTTCAATCTTGTTACATGGTTTTCCAGTGAACTTGGTGAAAATGTGATAATTAGGTCCATATCCTTGCAAGTAGCTCAGTCATTTAAGTTTGATTTGAACTACTTAGCAGTGTGATTTGCCGCCTGCAGCCTCTTGATTTGCATAGGCGTGCTTGAAAGTAACATTTGTGTCATCATTGCCAACATTAGGATATGTATTGTATTATTGGCATGAAATTCAAAGAATCAGATATATGCAAGGTATCTGTTTCTGGGCTAAGCTCAGATCTTAATCCTGCATGTGCAGATATAGATGGAATTCATCTCTTAATGAAATGCCTAATTTTCTTGGTTTGGGTACTCTACATTCTTCTCCTGGGATGTGTTTTTTTAGTTTCTGGGTGATTTCTCTTTGAAATTCCAAGATAGTGTTTGAAACTGTGTTATGCTGGAAATTTGCATTGTTTATTATTTACCAGAATTGAGTCAGGGATTATCATTAAGACACGAACCAAAATGGCCTATTTTTTTCTAGTGTGGAAATTGCTGTGTACATTGAAATGTGCATGCTTGCAACATGTCTAATATGGATTGTATTTGAGTGATCTTTTTGTTAAAACATGTGAAATTAGGGTTCTAGTCTTCTAGAACACACACTGTTCCTCATCTTTAATTTCTCCACATAATTCTTACATGTGTTGATATGTTCCTATTACTCCTTGGTTTAGATATCTTTATATGTACATGCTGTTACATGAACCAATTAGTTTTTCCCTGAAGAGATTATGCAACCTACTGATTTGTTGAGGATCTAGTAATCATGGTCCTAAACTAAGAACCATTGATGTTATTTTCATGTTGTCGCAACAAGTTATTCCATCAAGTCACAGATAAGTGACCTTTTGCGCCGTGTGCAGTCTAAGTGTTTAAACATTGATCATCAACACCTCTTGACATAGTTAGATTGAATATGTGAAAATGATATGAGCATATCTGTCTCGAATAGTAGTTGCATAATGTTATGATATTTCTGTACTTTGTAATTATTGCAAGCAATGGAAACTAGCAGTCAAAGGTACACATTAATGACGGTGGACATCTTATTTGTGATGGTAGATACATAATTTCTGTTTGTGTAAGAGTTAGATACAGAATTTCTGCTCACTCTTAAGCATTGATGGATTCTTGTCAAACGTGTACAGGTATATTACTTATGCAAAAGAAGAAGAGGCCATCCGGTGTATTCAAGCTGTGCACAATTTTGTCTTGGAAGGGAAAGTGTTAAGGTGAGTTTCTATATTTTGTTCTCTTTAAGTTTTGCACAACATAGTAACTCAAATGGTTGTCGACTGTTGCAGGGCATGCTTTGGTACTACGAAGTATTGCCATGCATGGCTGCGAAACATGGTACAATTGTTGCTTCGTTCTGATATCTTCATTTCCTTATTAGTACTTACTCTACTACCCAATTCACTTATCCTGAATGTTTCTTGTCTTTTCTCAGACATGTGGGAATCCAGATTGTCTCTATTTGCATGATGTAGGCAGTCAGGAGGATAGTTTTACAAAAGATGAGATCATCTCAGCATATACGAGGTAGTACTGAGCTATTTTAACATATGTTGTGGAACCTTAGTTTCTTGTTCTGCTTCCTTATTCATTTTAGCCCTAACTCATGTGCTAGTCCTGGCTATCACTTTCCTTCACTGTCTAAACTACTTGTACTCGCATTGCCTTTTTGAAAACACCATTTATTTTCCACTTTTGGATATAGTAGCTAATCCCTTGAAGCCATACAAGCAAAGTCTTACTATGTATGAGCTGTTGGTGTTCTATGTGGGTTTATTTACAAAAACATGTCTTCTTCAATGTCGATGCGTATTATATTAAGTGTTGCTTTGATGAACTCATCCCTATGCAAAATTTTATTGTGTATAAGCTGTTGGTGTCTTTGTAAGTTGATTTAGAAAAAAGTGTGCGTGCTTCATATATTAAAGTACTGCTTTGATGAACTTTGTGCTAAAACAGTTTTTATAGTTTGAATTGCTACTTTTCATTCACTCTTCTACATTCCTGTCAGGACTAGAGTCCCCCAGATGGCATCTAGTGTTTCACAAAGACGCACAGGCACTGTGTTGCCTCCTCCAGGAGATGATTTCTCTTACAGTGCGGTGGTTTCAGCCAAGCATACATTCAAGAATGGAACACTCGTATGTTCTCTATGCTGAAAATTCAAAGTGCATTGGAGGACATGCCATTTTTTTAGAACTTAATGCTGCTTTCTAGTCTAGGTTTAATCGCTGATATTTCATCATGTTTTGGCTTGCATACTCCATTAACTGGCCACCATCTGTGCAGAATACCACCAACCAGCCCAGACTTTCACCTCCAAACAGTAGTTCTGGGAGGTCCACACTTCCACCAGCTGCCTCATGGTATGGTACCTCTAAAAGTCTTCTTCTACCTTTTTGCTATGCATTGAAGCTGAGGACTGTGTTACTGACTTTTTTCCCCTTTTTTATGTGCAGGGGGCAGCGTGATTTGACTGCCAGGACAACAGCTACTGGGGCGACATCATCACAATCTCATACAAAACCTAAATCAGAATCACAGAGTAATCCATTTTCAAGTTCTTCAGTAATTTCCAGTACAAAAACACCCTCTTCGTGGAATGATGATACAAGTACAGCAACAAAAATGTCTGAAGGACAGCAAGTGTCAGAAAAAGAGTCTAAAACCTTGCAGCCGTATAAGCCTGGTATTTCAAAGGAAACACAAGCTCTATCATCACTTGAGTCATCACTGGACATAGATTTCTCGACAATACCTTCAGCTTGGAATGACGATGACATTGTAGTATCAGATGGGATGTCAAAAGGAAGCGATGAAAATCAAGTTGCAAATGAAAATGGCAAGCTAACCCATCCAGCATCTAAGTCACTGGTTTTATCTAAGAAAGACATAACGATGAACAACATTACCAGCAAAAGTCCTTCAGATGTATCAAGTCTAGCAATATCTAAATCAGATGTAAGTACGAGTGATGGTGACCACTCACTTACAAATATTACTCCTAAAAGCCTTACTTCAAATGCCACAGACTGCCAATCTAGTCATGCTGCTGGGGAGAAAATATTGGAGGACATTGCATCCAGGAACACTGAAATGGAGAAGCTATCTGCTCAGATACGTTCAGTAAAATTAGGTGGCAACAATGATATTCAGAGTATGGCAGGAAATCAGCAATCAGATTCAGATGTAATGTCATGCACACCTGTTGATGTGCCCATGGATCAGAATTTTGACAAAGACCAATCTCATCTCAATCTTAATGAGCTCTTCTTACCTTCAGAAAATAAGGATACTATTCTTTCTTGTCAATATAGTTCTGATAAGCGTCTTTCGAGTTCAGAGCCGCAAAATTGTAGTGTGGCTTCTTTAAATGATACAGTAGATTCTACAATGCTCACTGACAAACTTCAGAGTATACTACTGGATGGTTCAAAGCAACCATCATATTCGTCATTTGCCCAATTTCCTAGTACGTTGGATAGTTCATTGTGGAATGATACAGAAAGTAACCCTGCATTGACGATTGGCACTAGAGCTTCCCTGACAGGGTTTTCTTCAATAAATAACACTTATGTCTTGCCAAATGGAGGACAAGATGGGCTAGGGACTGTATATACACATGGTAATGTTTCCGGATATCCTGGAATAGGAAGTCATCAGCATACAGCAATGGGTTCAGATAGTATAGGAGGTTTTGACAAGACCATAAGTGTAAATAAGGATGAGAGCAGAATAATTTCTGATATGTTGTCGTCAGAGTTTAATCCATGGGATGATTCATATTCGACTGCTAACAATTTTGTTAGGATGCTTAGGGAATCCGAAAATAATGATGTTCATTTCACTGCACCTTCGTGGAAATCAGTAACTGGGAGCAAAGAGTCCAGATTTTCATTTGCTAGACAGGATAACCAAGGAAACTTGTTAGATTCATCTCTCAGAAACTGTGGTACTGGTACTGAGCAGAATTTCAGTTTGCTGCCCCAGAATTCTCGAGGAAATATTTACCAGAATGGCCTTGCATTCCAATCTCTAGAAAATGATTTTTCCAATAGCTACTCTCTTGGTGTATTAGATATGGCAACTGCTGGTGAGTACAATGATACCTTTTCACTATTTTGCCTGACTGAGCAGAAATAGGCACTGTAAATCGAAAAAAAAAGAGAGAGAATGATAGACACTGTAATTGAATGAACTTGTTTCTGTGTGCTGCACTTATTTTTCATTCAGTATTGATGAAGATATTCTGACTCATGCAAATAGATTGTTGATCTGTTGGTGCTTATTATGTGATTTTTATGTTTACCAGTGATAAGTTTATGTGCTTACGAAGGATTTGCTTTCTCAGGTACATCGAGGTCTAAAATATCTGCACCCCCAGGATTTTCAGCACCAGCAAGAGCCCCCCCTCCTGGATTTTCTTCTGCATTTCCATCGCAGGATAGTTTGAACCCCACTCCTGGGTTTCCTTCTGGAATTTCGTCTCATGATGGGTCTATCCCCCTTCCTAGATTTTCTGCATTCTCTTCTGGAATTTCAGCTCAGGAAGTGTCTAAGCCCCCTACTAGACTGCCTTCTCCATTTTCTTCTGGTTTTTCATCTCAGGATGGACCTAACACCTCTTCTAGGTTCCCTTCTGCATTTTCTTCTGGACTTCCATCACATGATGGCCCTAATCCCCCTTCTAGATTTCCTTCTGCATTTTCTTCTGGATTTTCATCACAGGATGGGTCTAATCAGTCATATGGCTCAACATACCAAGGTTTGTTTCCTGTCTCAATATTTTTTTTCTTGTTTTCCTATAACTAGTTTGATTTCTCATGCCTTTTGTGGTTCTTCACAGACAATCTTCTCCAGGATACTGTTTTGGGTGGCAACAGTAATCATTACCAATCTCAGTTTGGAAGGCACGCAAGTGATATGGAGTTTGATGATCCTGCTATATTGGCTGTGGGCAAAGGGCTGATGCCTGGAATTGGCGATTCAGGGCTGGAGATGAAAAATTCTCCTGCTTTTCAAGCACAGTTGCAACCAGAAAGAAGCGATCCAAGGTTTCAGTTACATGTACAGCCAAATGTGCAGTCTCATCAAAACCTGAGATTCACAGACCCTATGCAGGATGGCTTGAACCATATGAATGATAATTATCTGGCATCCAGATTTTTAGCTCAGAACCATGATCCTATATCCCCTTATGCGCAGATTCCGCAACAACCCAGAAACTCGCAGCTTACAAATGGTCACTGGGATGGGTGGAGTGATTCGAGACAAGGGAATAACACCGCTATGTCTGGCATGTCGAGGATGCTATATCCAAGTGAAGTGAACAAGTTGCACATGCTGGGTTCAAATGATATCTATAACAGAGCCTTTGGAATGTGATTCTCCTGGAATACTGTGTCTTTGAGCTGACATGTTCTAACTTGGGGCATTTGTCAATTTGTTGAAGTAACTGGTTGCACAACACATACCTGAGCTGTGGATAGTGGTGTTGTGCTTATGAGCTGGTACACGAGTATTTGTTGCTATTGGAATTGACCAAAATGAACCTGAGTTTTGGTCCAGCCATTTGAAATTACCAGGTATGCATGCTATTGACGAGTTTTTTTTTTATTATTATTATTAGTGAGCAGGTGTTCTATGTACTGTTACACAAACAGGTTGAAAACTGACCTTCCTTTTGGTTTATTTGTTCATGATCAGGTTCATTCTCTTCTATGATTTGTAAAGCTTGAGTGAAAAGAAAGATTATGTGCCAGAAGAACAAAGCAGCTGAAGTTGAAATAGATAGAGTCATAGAGATATGTCTATAATGTGGTGTGGTGTGACTCGTGAGTCAAACAGATGAAGCTTATAGGTGGCTTGGCTTGATGGCAGATTGTTTTCTTTTGTTCTGTACATGATGATATTGGTCGGTGTTGTAGTAACTTGGTGATCGGTGGCTGTCTTAACTTGTAGTGGTTGCTCTTGCTCCCGCCTGTTTGCAGCTCTTCTTTGTGGCTGCCTGGCGAGTACATGCGTATTGCATAGGGAATTGAGTTTATGTTAATTAATAAGGGAGTTGAGGTGAAGGTTTATAGGAAAGTCATAATCTCTCAGTGTTACCCATGGTATAATAATAATGACATACGATACTGCACTGGTTTCTTTGCTAGCATACTTTTGTTTCAAAAAAAAAACATAACATTTCTTAAAAACAAACACTATGCTTCGATTTGCCTGCCAAAACTTTGTTCCCTTAGTCTCCAGTTAGCTAAACATAATAATAAATCCTTACATATTACATACAGCTCAGGGATTGGGTGTTTCTTTCTCAAGCCAGTTAGTTTACTCTACTCACAACTTAGGGATTCAGTAGTAGCTACAAGAATGAAACGGACTAAGAGAGGACTGGCATCCCATAGTCCCATACAAATGTAGGTGCATACATATAAATACGATAAGGCTTGGGGGCAACTGCAATTCTCATCTCATCTGAGACCCGGACGCATGAGCAGCTCGTCGAAGGATGCTCCGTTCTGCTCCAAGTCCACCGCCACACTACCTGAATTGTTGTTCACGGACGACGAGGCACCACCCATGGACCTGTTGCTGTTGGACACAAGCAGCTGCTGTTGGATTGTAGAGCGTTGCATCTCCTGGGGTCCCCGCTCAATGGCAATGGCGTCCTGGATCTCCTTGAGCACCTCCGAGATGGGAGGCCTCTGCGCACCCTTGGGCTTCACACACATTATCGCCACCTCCGCTATCTTCCACACTGACTGCAGGTCATAGCCTCTGTCCAACGATTCATCAACAATGGCGTGGATGTTCCCGCTCTCTATGTGCGATCGGGCCTGCCAGATTCATTCATTTAACTTAGTTTTTACATCCAGTGCTTTTGCTTCAGCAGAAATCAGAAACTCACTGATGGAACAGGAAGCAAAACTGATGCTAGTAATATTCTCTTCTTACCCATGCAACAATGTTACGGCAGTTGAGCCCAAAGTTGTCATTTGAGATTGGTTCATGGCCGGAGATGAGCTCCAGCAGAATCACGCCGAAGCTGTAGATGTCGCTCTTCTCTGTCAGCTGCTGCGAGATATAGTACCTAACCACACCAGAACAAAATCGATTCGTTAGACAAGATGAGACAGAATGATACAAAACACCTCAGTCAGATTGCTTGGCCTTACTCTGGGTCCAGGTATCCCACTGTTCCTCGAACTATACTTGACACATGAGACCCATCCACTGCAGGTTTCGATAGCCCAAAGTCTGCAACTTTTGCTCTCATGTTCTTGTCTAGGAGAATGTTGCTGCTCTTCAGGTCTCTATGGATGATTGTTGGGGAGCATCCTGTGTGGAGATACTCTATACCTGATTTTTTTGCAATTTCACATTCAGAACCAGAACTGTGGTGGCTAATTTCTCCATATTCAATATACAAGTAGTGAATTGTGAAACCAGCAGACCACAAACCTTTTGCAGAATCTTCTGCAATCTCAAGACGCTTTAGCCAGCTAGTTATCTTTACATTATCAGCTCCTGCGAAACACCACCAAAAGTTTACCCTCATTTGTATATGTTTTCTCTATTGGCTATGGGGTGCTGTCATCTAACACTTGATGACTTGATGTTGCTGCCAGGGTTGAATCACAATTGAGAGCTAAACTAGAGATATCTGGCATACACAAAAGCCTGTCTATCATTAAGCAGAATCTGATCTAACTTCATGTTTGAGTTCAGTTAATTAAACCTGCATGAATGCTCTCCAGTTACAGAAGATGTAAAATCAACAGTAGAAGTATTAGTTAAGTTATATACCAGAAACATTTAGCTTGTGGAAGAATAACTATCCACCTACTGATCCTACATTGTAGATTTACCATCAGTTGGATGTGGACTTACCACGGAGGTGCTCTTTTAGTGTCCCATTATGCATGAACTCGTACACTAGTATGTTTTTACCATCTTGCTGACTGTAACCAAGGAATGTAACCAGGTGTCTATGATGTATTCTGGAAAGCAATGTCACCTGAAACAAGATGTTAGCCAGCTATATATATATGCAATAACACACTAAGTTCCATATTTCAGGTTGCCATAATTGAAAATTGCATAAAAATATACATAAGGGTTTATCCGGTTATTTTTTTAGATAAAGGATAGTTCATACCCCATCTACCAACTGGTAGAATCAGGCCAATCATTACAAAGTTCGGCCCGTAGGCCAGCACATGAGCTGCAAAGTACTCCAACTTACAGCCACCCACACAAAAGAATAGAGTAAAGTTTTTGACTAAACAAGACCAATAGATCTGTTTGAAAACCACCCTTTGAAAGCAAAGAATGCAACTATTTTGAACTAATGTGGTGAGTATGAGAACAAACCTCATTCAAGAATTCTCGGATTCCCTGATAGGAGTCATTTGTGAGAAGTTTGACTGCAATCTCTCTCCCATCAGCCAACTTTCCATAGTATACTATGCCAAAGCCTCCAGAGCCAATTCTTCTCTCAAATTTGTCAGTAGCATCTTCAATTTCAGATAAAGAAAATCTGTGTGCTGATTCTGTAGCTACTTCACTAAAATATGAACCAAGTTTTTTTGCTGGTGCTGCAATAACAACAGTGTCTGGAGATGGCAAAGAATCACTGCATGCCCTAGCATAATATCAGATATGCCAATTGAGCTAAAGAGTGTGTACCTTCATGAGATTTCTTCTTTCTCCTACATGTAATGAAATAGCATCCAATAGCAACGCCTAGTAAGACAATGGCTCCAATGACCACACATATAACAATTATGGTGTGGCTAATGCCATTGCTTACAATGTGAAGGCCACTGTTGCCTGAGAAGCTGCATGCATGTAACAATTTAGAACATATGAGAGTCATGCAACCATTCTAAGAACAGCATAGCTTTTGATCTGTATATGTAAGCAATTTGATGGCACTGAATAGTGAAGGCTGCCAAGCCAGATTAGTGTTCAAAAGCATGATCTGAAATTAATAGTCTGCTTTAAGGACAGATACTAACTTCAAAATAATGCTTCTCTTGAAAAGTGCTTTTGGAACCTGCCCAGACAGCTTGTTGTTTTGAACATACCTGCATAAGTTTTAGTTCATAATAAGAGCACTCCTTTTTTCCATAAAGATCCTCACAGAGATGTACTCGTATCAAAAATCATAAATCACTAACATGAATTTGTCTTTTGGTTCTTGAGCAGATTATGACAAGGTGCACACAAGGATGTTTAACTTACAACTCTTTCAGGTTAGGTAGGTCTCCCAAAGAAGATGGCAATTCACCAGTTAACTGATTGTTCTCAAGGTGACTAGAATGAAGAAAAGCACCATATATTAGTACAATCATTTCAGAATAACATATTACCAAAATAACTGGAAACTTACATATACTGCAAATTATGGCATTCGCTGAAATCAGGAATTTGACCAGAAAATAAATTACCATCAAGCCTTCTGCATTAACAGAAACATGTCGATCAGACAACAGAAGCCAAATACTTGGACAAAATAAAGATAAAGTATTCAGTCCTTACAGCTCAACCAGCCCTGATAACTTTGTCAGTTCCACTGGGATACTTCCTGTAATGTTCTTCCCCGACAATGTGCTGCAAGAAAAAAAATATATTAGGTGCCAAATACTTTTTCATTAAGGTAGGCCAAAAATTGAAGGTACAATTGACATGGTTGTCATACATTGAGAATACCCTTGGAGAAGCTTCTGAACTGCATTGCACCCAGGACCATGATGCTGGTAAGCATGGATCACCACCCTCTTGTGCCCAACCTTCCTGTGGATATCGTGATACCATGCTGGCCATGATATTTGCTGTTAATGTTGCATACACCAATTCAGTCCCAAAGTGGATTTCTTATTCTGATTTCTGAAACATAAGGGGTCGTTGCAGCTAGGACATAGAAGAAGTAGCAGAACCGTGCACAATCGCTTACCATCTTGTGATCCCATAGTAATTTGGACATATTTGTAAATCTCCAGGGCGTTCAAAATAGGACCCTTTGAAGAATCATTTGTCTTCCTGAACCCAAACGAGAAAACAAATGGAAGTGTCAAATTCGTGTAGCCCGGTTCATACAAACGGTATTTCCCTTGAGCATTCTCCTCCACATCAACAGTTGGTTTACTGAGCGCTTGCATGCCAGGGACCTCTAACTTAAATTTCCTCGTTTCATTTGGTGCCAAATCTTCAATTTCTGCAAAATATGAGACTCCCCAAGCATTTGCTGGGAAACCTTCCAAGTCAAGGCGGTAGTTCAAGGACCCATCCTGGCCAACTACTGCTGTTTGCATGACCTTTTCAGGTGGTTCTTCATTGGTACCGACGAATATGGGTTTCGTGGTTGATATTCTTTCAGTCCCTGGAGCAACATCAACAAGGTAATTTGCTCTCCTCACAGAATCAGATTCCCAGATTCTGTCAAATGGATCATCAGGGTATCTGTGGAACAAGAATGTTGTTTATAACTGTGGTCAGGGTGTGGAACCTATGTACAATGTAAAAGGCATGAGCATGCACGGTGTTGTGCAGTGTTAGTACCTCACTGAATCATTGCTTTCTGCGCCAAAATTTATCCTCGCAGACAGTCCAAGAAAGAAGCGTGTCTCATCAGTGGTGTAGTAGAGCGATCCATTAAACTGTCGAAGCTCAAGAGTAGAGATGAAGGGCTGTCCCGTGCTGGCATTGGAGAGACAAACACTGAGCGTGGGAGCAGCAGCCAAGATAATGGCTTCCTCGACGACGGGGGTGGTGGCGTCGTCCACGACAATGGTGGACCAGGGGGACGCGCCGATGGAGATGTCGAACTTGGGGTAGACGTTGCTGTTGTCGAAGTTGCCGTAGAGGAAAGTGGCCCTGACGAGGTAGCGCGTCCGATTCCTGACGTTCATGGTGTAGCAGTACTTCCTGTTGTCCGCGGGGAAGTAGCGCACGGTGGTGAGCTGTTGCTGCTGCTGCTGCGGGCCGTTCTGGACCAGCAGCTGCGCGGTCTGCCCGCCGCCGGAGACGAAGGTGGCGTCGGAGGTCCATTGGATCCCGATGGCGTCTGTGTGATCGCGAGCTCCCCCGCAGTCCAAGCTGATGAAACCTGGGGGAGGAGCAGGATTGGATGGGGCAAATTAAAGGTGAGATGGTGAGGTTTCTTAGATGCAGTAAGCAGGGTAGTGGAACACACTATAATCCAAGCTAGTTGCTTACTCCGTTAGCTTAGATTTACTAGTTCTATCATTCATGGAATGCAAACTAACTGACCCCAAAATCAAACAGGGGTTCAGTGTGGATATGCACATTCATCTGCTTGCAATATATTTCGCAAATCTCCTGGAGAAGCTGGAGCATTTCGTCCCCATGACATTATTGGCTATGAGTATGAATGCGTAAAATAAAGCTGGTAGAAAAAGGGCGGTGCGGCGCCGCCGTAAACAAAACAATAATAACAAGAAGAAGAAGAAAAAACGAATCTTTGGAGAATGGGGGATGGAAGGGCAGGGTGGCTCACCAGGCTGCGCAGCGGACGGCGAGACGAGGAGGAGCAGCAGGTGGAAGTGCACGGGGAGGAGGAGAGCGGCGGCAGCCATGGAAGTTGGCTTGCGAGGTCGTCCGGCCCCCTATCTCGCAGCCACCGCCACCGCAGGGAGGGAAAGGGAGCAAGGCGGCAGCGGCAGCGGCAGCGGCAGCAGCAGCTAGCTGCTCCTTTTCGCCCGCCGCCCCCAAAGCCGATGCGCTGCTTCTGCGGCTGTTACTAGCAAAGCAGGGACGCCGGAGTAGTGTGTTGGTGGACGAGATGGTTGGTTGGAGAACAATTCCAATTCCACCACCAGTCCACCTGCTCCTCTGCTCACTCTAGACCAGTGTACTCTCAAATCAACCCCTGAAAATAATAATAATAATAATTATTATTATTATTCTTATTATTATTATTATTTATTAAGCAAGGGAACAAAATCGAGATACAGTAGGCAGACAATGGTCATCGGAGAGAGAGAATGTGTGGGACATGGGGATTGACTGTCTCGCTGCGAGTACAAACCGGAAGCTCGGGGGTTTGGGGGTTTTGGGACGCACCGACTTCACTTTAATTATGTGTCGAATTTATTCAGCAGTATTTTTTGCCAAGTGAATAAACTCTTTAGGTGGGATTTCCGTGCAGGCCGTGACAAACTCAAATCAAAATCCAACCGGAGCTTTGGTGCCTGCCAACTTAACACTCCTCCTTGTGACACAACACAAAACGCCCCGCGTTCATTCGGTCACCCACCGCCCACTTCTGTTACAGCTAATCCTTTTCTCTGGGTTGCTAACGTGCACATGGCTTTACCAAATATATTTTGCTTTCAAACAAAACAGCAATCTGCAGATACCATGGTTTTTTCTTTGGCTGGCTGAAAAAAATTGATGTTGATTTGTTGAGGAAGAAAAACACTGTTCTATAGCTAAAAAGTAGCGCGGATAAGTTCAAGCGAATAGAGGCTAGTTGCAAATCATAAAAGTGCAACGCTCAAATGGGATATCAAGAAATACTAACATATTAAATTAACACCTTTATATCTTCTTTATTAGTTCCCGCTCAAAAAAATTTCATCCTATCTTATCAAATATTTGAACACATGCATGGAACATTAAATATTGATTAATATAATTAATTATAGGGTTTACATGTATTTTTTGAAACGAATCTTTTAAGTGTAATTAGTTTATAATTAGATACTAATTACTATAGTTACAAATGTGCTACAACATCCAAAACTTTTCTTTTCGCGAACTAAACAAGGCCCTTTCTTTCTGTATAAATGGAATTTTTTTTACAACAATATATAAACTGAAACATACCAACGCCAAGCTTGTTGGAAGATGTCGTCTAGTATAGGTACCTAAAATACAAATCATGGCACTCATCAGGCAGTTTGAAAATTGAGTCTAGAGGAGCTTCAAAATGCTTAGGGCAATACACAGTACCTCTAGACGGTTTCCCTCTTTAAAAAAAAAATAAAAACAAAAATAAATATTATATTATGTATGTGTATGCCATCCCATATGATAATTTTTTAGTATGACAAAAACGTCTATAAAAAGACTAGTTATTGTAACTTTAGGGTGAAAAAAGGAAAGTATGTTATGTGGTACACGAATATATAGTTGCAGGTTTATGTTTCACTAATGGAAACACGTGTAATAACTGCAGAGGCAGAGCTTCCATATATAGTAGGGCCACAAATGGCCCAGGCATGGCTTCCCCTCGTCTAAACAATTTCTTATATAATATAAGTAATCATGAGTAAGTACTTATTCCACCACTCAAGTAACACTCCAAAAACTTTACACCCTATCCTATTAAATATTTAGACACATGCATGAAGTATTATATATATATAAATAAATAATTATACCGTTTACATGTATTGTACGAGATAAATTTTTAAGCCTAATTAGTCCATAATTAGACACTAATTCCTACAGTAAAATATGTGCTAATAATAGATTAATTAGATTTAATAAATTAATATCACAGTTTACATATGGATTCTATAATTTTTTTATTAATCTAAGTTTAATACTTCAAATGTGTGCCGGCATATCCGATGTGCATTCAAAAGCTTTTTATTTTAGAACTAAACAAGACCTCAAGTAAACAAGAAAATACTAATATGACCCCTCTTTTGTTAGTAGTAACAAAACATGTCATCCTTGTCAAGCAAGCTCTGGTAATTTAATTGCACCACAAGGCAATGACCAATGGTGCAATGGGTCGTCATGGATGGAGTACATGCATGTCAGCTTTAGTTTGCCCTTTGACATCACTGTATTTTTATATTACCTCGTTCGTTTGAGGCATTGTTTAGTTCGCGAAAATTTTTGAATTTAGCTACCACTTTTGTTTGTATTTAATAATTATTATCTAATCATAAATTAATTAGGTTTAAAAATTCATCTCGTAAATTATAGATAAGCCGTATAATTAATTATTTTTATCTATATTTAATGCTTCATGTATGTGTTTAAAGGTTCGATGTGATAAAGAATCTTAAAATTTTTTAAAAACTAAATAAAATTAATAATATTTTTCTCTCGTAATAAATCGCCAACGCACACCAGCTCCCATAAGTTGACAGTACTACTCCTCAATGCATCATTGTAGCCGCATGATGCATCATTGTAGCCGCATGCAGCATGCGAATGCGTCCTTTTCTCCCTCTCTCTTTTTGCATGTGTCAAAAAGGTGATTTGGATGGGAAAACCGAGCACAAACTACTAAAAGCTAAAAGCAAGTATTGTAATAGCAACAATCACATCCACCAAGTCTTAAGCTAGAAGCATTCTTCTTTTAATTATTTCTTTGGGCGTGCACGAGCACGGAGCACCTGGTATATATTGACACAAGATATGCCAGCCAGCCATTGCAATTTGCACGGCTATTGCCACTAATGCCTTGCATGCAATGCTCCATTCGATCGTGTCCTCCTGTTCCTCTTCTTTGCCTGCCATTTCACTGTGTTCCTACTTGCTAGCTAGTTTCATTTGACTTTGTCTCTTTATATACTCTAGGCATCTAGGGCATATGTGGGTGTGAAGTTAGCAATGCAGACATACACTACTAAAAACTTTTAAGAAGCGATTTGAAAACCTCCTTGGAAGCAGATGCCCCCTTTGCCCGCCTCGATTAATATCCACAGTTAACGGAGGCGCGGAAAATAGATTTATGGATATAGATACCTTAAATTGACTGCCTCCAAAAAGTAGCCTATTTATGGAGGCGGTTGTCTTAAGTTGCTCGCCACCATAAATCCATTAACGGAGGCAAGCGCATTATAATGTCTGCCTCAAAGAAGGTCGAGGCCCAACCAGCCCAAGTGAGGCCTGATAGCTATCTTTGTATATATACATGGACTTAGGGTTTGCTTGGGAGCCGGTGGTTAGACATGGGAGAGACCACGAGCCTCGTGTGGGGAGTCCGCGAGATTTGGTCCCAATGGCGAGTGACAAACGGGATCTAGTCTCGGCGGCGAGCGAGCACATGCTGGCGCAAGATCCCGAGTGGCAGCGAAGATCGTGGATTCGGTGCTCCTCTTCATCACGTATGCCTCTCCCCCATCTTTCTCTCTCTTCCCCTCTTCATGTCCATCACTAGAAAATGGCTATTATAGGACTCCAATCGTTGTGGCTTCTCCTAAATAGGACTTGTAACGTTGGTTTCTCCCAAACAGGACTCTAAACATTGTTTATAAGCTCTAATGATATTTTGGCCCTTTCTAATTAATTTTGATAATTTAAAATACATGTATTTTCAGTTAATGACTGTATTGCCCTTTAGCCTTTGTACACATATTGACGTTTCAGTTTCTCTCTAAAAAAAGATTGACGTTTCTACTGTAAAAGATCAGACATTTCTTGTTCGACTCCGCTGCCGCCGCCCCACCATGGCGCCGCCTCTCCCCGGCGATCCACCGTCGCTCGGCGAGCCCCCGGCGGCGGTAGGCGATCTGCTCCAACCAACGAACGTTGAAGCCCTATCTTGCAGCCTCGTCGCGCTGGCAGGAGGCCAGACGACAAGTGACCTAGGGCTTGCCTCGCCGGGCAGGAGACTAGACGACACCAGGAACGACGCGCTCATGCACATGACCACAGTGGGGCTTCTGCTGCTGTGGTGTGTCTCGTTTTGCGTCTTTGTACATGATCTTGATGTCTTGTTCTGTGCCCAGCCCACACGGGAAGTTCCAAGCGTTCCCACACTGGAACTCATGAATTACTTCCTATGACTTAGATCTTGTTTCGAACTAAATTATGGTCTTATGAGATGAACTTGTAATTGTTAGATTCATATTTGTGTAAAAATTTATGATTTTATCCATTGCTTGGATCATCTTTTACTTATTTATTTTGCATAGAATATTATACATGTTGAAGTTTATTTTTCAAATCGTATATGTTGGCGTGGTGCTATGACCAGCCGGCGGCCAGCCAGCTCAGGCTACGGTCAGCCATGGCCAGGCAGCGGTCACCTGCCCAGCCATATACGTACAGCCAAGACAGGCGCAGCCGCAGCCACTAGCCCAGCCGAGACATGCAGCCACCATGTTAGGACTTCAAATGGGCAGCCAGGGGCAAAAGAGTCATTGTTATGGTCAAATACATGTATTTAGGATTTAAAATATGGTTAATTGTATTAAAATGTTATTAGAGCTTACAAACAATGTTTGTAGTCCTATTTGAAAGAAACAAATATTTGTAGTCTTATTTGAGATAAACCCCAATGATTGGAGTCCTATAATAGCTATTTTCTCGTCCATCACTCCTCTCTCTCTCTCTCCACTTTGCAGATCTGGACAGACGGTGCGGCCTCCACCACCACCACGACGGCTCCCTCAACAGAGGCTGCAAATCTACGGTGAGGAGGCGGATCCAATAGCGGTGGTGAGGAGCCCTCCACCAGATCCGGCTGTCGGGGCTCCACTGGCGGCTCCTCTATGTGCAGATGCTGCTGCGACACGCGTCCAAGTGTGGTTCCGGTGGTTGCAGATCCCAGACGACAACGATGAGTCCGAGCTCGATGTCGGGACCATATAGGCTGGCATTGGGCTCAGCTTTTTTTCTGATTAACCACGACAGGTAGGGGCAACCGCCTCGGTTAATCACCCACTAACGGTGACCTTTCATCTGTGGTGGTTGCCCTTGTTCGGCACGAAAAATCAAAAGTGCCCGCTGCAGATAAGAATCCCGTAGTAGTGATATGTCGGTAAGTGGTTGGAGGGAGCTGAACGACGTCAACATCCTTTGTCGAGTGACACCCGAGCATCTTCCCACGTACACATGTGAGGGTTAGCCGGTTAGGGGTGGGCGAGGTAGGAGAGGGTTAGGATTAGGGTTTCAATTTAGGATTTAGGGCTCTCACTCCAATATACTTCGACCGTAGGGGGACCCGATGTGTCTTCGTGTTTCGATGAGTGGAGAGACAAGTACGAGGCGATGGCACTGGCCAAGCGGTGAAGGGCAACCGATGAGCAAAATTGATGCGGGGGGAGTGGGCAAAGGATGTCAGAATTGGAGTTGCAGAGTTAGGGGATGGCTCAAAATTAGATTTTTTTAGTTGTATATATTCCACATTAATCCTATATGAGATACAGAAAACGCACTTGCATTCCTATTTGCTGTTCATGAAGCTAATCTTTTATGAATGATGTTAAATTGGGATCATCCCTGCTCTACATATAGGCCTAGTTGAGATTCAAAAAGTTTTTAGATTTTGATACTGTAGCACTTTCGTTTGTATTTGATAATTATTGTACAATCATGAATCAACTAGGCTCAAAGATTTGTCTCTCAAATTACAGGCAAACCGTGCAATTAGTTATTTTTCTAATGATCCATGCATGTGCTGCAAGATTTGATATGATGGAGAATTTTAAAAAAAAAATGGATTTTGAGGTGAAAAGCCATAGGCTAGAATTTAGGACAAGTTTATTTTTAATAGATCGTAAAAAGTATTCTGGGTCTCCGATTGGTTCGCATCCTGGTGCATGTGCTCGTGCGGTCGTGCCTGAGCGTTTGTGTTTCTGAAACTGTCAGCCGGTCTGTGCTGCACTGCATGTCGTACGTGTATATTGCGTACCAAATTAAATCCATCAATGGCATCGGCGATGTGTTAAGCTACCTTTGCTTGTGGCTAATGAACAAGTAATAATGATTGGGTACAACGTGTTCTTGTAAGCCAAGACTTGTTGCTTTGTTATCAAGACAGAGGAATCAATCATCCTTATGTACGTCCTTATCATGCCTTTTGGGCATGCCACTGTCGACGTCTACTCCTGGTCTCCTATCTAAAAAAAATAGACATCCCATTTTTTACGAGTCATTCAATTCCAAGTTTAACTAGATTTCAAAAAATAGGCCTTGTTTAGTTTGCAAAAATTTTGGATTTTGGCTACTGTAGCACTTTCATTTTTATTTGATAAACATTGTCCAATCATGAAGTAACTAGTCTCAAAGAATTCATCTCACAAATTACAGGTAAACTGTGTAATTAGTTTTTATTTTTGTCTATATTTAATGCTTCATGCGTGCGACCAAAGATTCGATGTGACGGGGATTTGAAAATTTTTGTGAACTAAACAAGGCCATAATATCATATATATATATATGTAGCACACTGCTAGAAGTTGAGAAATCCATAAAGTTTATATAGACGTTGTTGACGTTTAATTAGGTCCCACACTGATAAGGAGCTAGATCGCTTGATGTAGGGCTTAGCCAATTTTTAAATCTGCTGAGGCCTAAGGGATACTCACACTTGAACCTTACGCCTTCAGTGATGAGCATGATACGTAAGACATGTCGATGAGATCTTTTGAGACCCAACGCCTTACACGTGCCCGAGGGGACCCTATTGGGACGTGCAATGGCTATGGGCTGCTCTAGCCGGCCTGGCCACTCTAGAGCTTTCCGTCATTGATCAACCATCCATGCAACACCGACAAAAAGAACAAGGAGAAGTAGAGGGGAAGAGTGGCTAAAAGAGAGGTAGTAAATTTGTTTTTGGGGAACGATTATATGTTTTGAACACCTTAATTGGTTGTTGACCTTATATTTATAAGTTAGGGGTGGCCTTATCCCTCAAGAAATCAAAATCTCTCCTAAATAATGACAAAATATGTTTATATCTGTTCTGGACCTGATAAAGTCAGCTAAGTCGACATGGGAATTTCAGGTGAAAAGTTTCCAAAATTTATAATTAATTTATTCGGACTCTAAACAAGATGAACCATAAATTTTTTTTGATCAGGAGAACTCATTGGTAAAGTCTGTTGTTACATTTGAGAAAGTTGTACGGAGTCTAAAAACTGTTTTATTCACCTACTAGGCATCAAATGCCATGATCCTCGCCATCTCGACGATAGAAACATGCCTATTTGTTTTTTTTTTTCGACTCACATGACATGGTAGACTAGAGGAGCCTGTTACGAACTTTGGACACTTTTGCGTGTCAACAGATGTAGGCCGTCGGATCCTCAATCTGGCCCTGTCCACGGCCGTCCGATCTCACTCATCCCATCCCACCTGCGGTTGCCCCGTCCGTCCACTCCCACCCAGTCGTCACTTGGAGTTGAGGATGCCGTCGCCGGCGGCCGTGCTCGTCAGCAACGGCGCCGTCGCCCCACACACTCCCCCATCCGCGGCGGCCTTCCTCGACTCCACGCCAGGCGCCTACACCACAGTCCGCGGCACCCTGCCCTGGTGGACACGCCACCTCCGCCGCCTCGCGGAATCCGCCACGCTCCTCGCCCATTCCCACCCCCACCTGCTCGGCCTCCCCGTTCCCCGATCGCGCGCCCTCGACCTCGACTTCTCCTCCATCCGTTCTCTCGTCAACCCCTCCGTGACCAAGGACGAGGATTTGGCGCTCACGGCCCTGGTCAGAGGAGCAGGAGCCGATTCCATTTCTGGCGGGGCCGTCCTCGACGTCTTTGTACACGTGGGGACGTATTCCCCGCCGGTATTTGGAGAGTCGGGGGCCGGGCTTGCCGTGGCCGGCAGGGGAAGGGACGCCGCCACTGCAAGTACGCGCCCTGGGCCAGGTGGTGTATGTATTCGCCTGTTTCTAATCTTTTTCCTTTTTGTTTTGCTCTAACTAAATAATGTTCCTTACCCCTGGATGAGTGCAGGATCCGGAAGAGTTTGGAAAACATGAGGGCTCCTGGGGTCACAGTTGACTAACGACGGGGATCACATTCTTCAAGGCGCTGTCACAAACTTCTTTGTTGTTTGCCCACAGGCGAGTCCAACTTCTTTCTTGTCTATAACTGCTTTGACTTTGATCGATAATACTTATGCAAGAAGAATCCTTCTGCACTGACACTAAATGTCAATGATATTGTGGAAATCTCGAAATTCGTCACTTCACTAGTCTCATGTTACTTTTGTTCATCAGAACAGAGATCCGAGTATAACCATCGATGTAATGGCAAGGCACATGTGAAACTCATATGCATTTTCTTTCACAAATTTTCTTTTCATCATTTATGGTCACTTCTACTCTACTTTTTTTTTTGTCTTTTTTTCCCCCTTCTGTACAATAACTGATATATTTCTCCATAGGAGGAAAGCAAGCGGAATGGACAATTCTCTAATCAAACAATGGCTACTAAATTTGAAGTGCAAACAGCGCCACTGAGTGATAGAGTCCTCCCTGGGATTATACGTCAAATAGTGATAGAGTAAATATTGACTACTCTGAATTCCACATGCTTTGGCTTTGTCATCTTATACAATTTTGGAGAGAGTGAAGCAAATTTCAGGATACTAACAAAAGTAGCTGGGGAGGGACCATATTGCCTACTTTGGTATTATCTTCTTTCATCTCACAGTTGTGCGCTCTGGTACCAGTGGCGGAGCTCGCAGTCAATCCAAGGAGGGGCCAGTTGCTACAGTACACAAGCAGTTTGCTTTTATCATGTTGTGCCGTCAGTGGTGATCAACGGAGCATAAGGGGCAGCGACATGTTGCTGCATCTTGCTTTGTTCATTAGAAGGAATGTCAAATGTCACACAAGATCAAGAGTTCAAGACCGTGCAAGCTTGAGTTTGATTCTAGTTCTAGACTTCTAAATGGATCAGACATACTGAAATTGTTGCATGTTTGAACATCTGAATCAATGGAGTGAGGTGAACTCTTCATAAACTTTTATTGGGCAAGGTGGGGCTGCCGCCCAGGTTGGCCGTTGGGTAGCTCCGCCAGTGTCTGGTACTCTGTGCACTAGGTTCAGTGGACATAGGCTCTCTAATAATTGCATACTAAAGGGGTTGCATAAGTTGGAGTGATTGACGCCAGAATCCTGACCAAGATATTACTCCCTCCGTCCATTTAGCGGAGTCATTTTAGATTCATGCGCAGTGACCAAGGAGAAATTAATTCGGTCAGTAAAAGGAGCTGCATGCAGACGGTTGAATTAATTAGACCAGTGAGAGGAGCCGCATGTGCTTGGGAAAAGGTGAAAATAGTGGTCCCTAGCTTAGATGACTTAGATTCTTGGAGAATTTTGTTTCGGTAAGATGACTCCGATAAATGGACGGAGGCAGTATGAGTTAGAGATAAGACCAAATGCTGAGGCCTTGTAACATAAGTTATATTTCTTTGGAACAGGGTGTGCCATGATATTGGAATCCTAGTACGAGAGACCTCGCCATCGTGGTCCAAGAATGAATTTTGGAAAGAAGCCTTTGTTACAAGTAATAATACTCTCTCTCGGATAGCAAGACCTTCTGGTACATGATGACCTTATTTGAGCATCACCTGCTGCTATTTGATGTACCATAGTCGTAACTTTAACAGGTAGCTTAAGGTTTATCCAGCACGTAGAGTGAGTTCAAGTACCTTTGTTTTGGGAGGACATGCAATCTAAAACCTGGAGCGATGTACCTTGGGCGGTGAAGAAGTTTCAGGTATGCAATGCTTATAGTGTCTTTCTGCATTTTCTTCTTCTTTCAGTGATATTAAAGCCTGTTTGTGAACTTGTCAAAATTCAAAACTAGGGTGCTGGATGCATCACGACACAAATTCAGGTTAGTTTTTGTCTTGGCAAGATTCAGCAGATCTTCTTTATTGCAAACATTTGACTAGCTGACTCACCATGTAGAGGGAAATACTGAAGAGAGCAAGAAGAGAGGAGTATGACATTAACAGTCTTCTTTGAGTTATGAGCGTTGTCGTGGTTGATTGATTTGAAGGGTGTGTGGGCTTTACTTGTTTCTATAATGGTATCATGGCAATATACATGTAGGTAGTTAATTATTTGATTTCTGTTGAGAGGACATTGGTAAGACTGCGTGGCTGCTCTGTGCTTTATTTGTTGTCTAGCCAGGCCTCACATCTGGGAAGCAGAAGAGGGAAGACAACTCCTCGCAAGTGGATAGCGTTGGAGTCCATCTCTCATAGTCATACCCGGGTAGTAGGGATTTGAAAGCCAAAGGTTCTGGGATAGCTCCTTTGCAAAAAAGTGTTGTAAAGCAGAAATTGTATATATACTGCAGTTGGTATCATCCATCCCAGTATTTGATTTGAGAAATCGCTTTTCGTCTTGGATACGTGTGAACGAATGATCCCTGCTACAGTCAGTAGTCAATCCCTTCCCTTGCATTGCATGCATGTCAATCCCTTGAATTGTGTATGTTTTGAGGATGGTATGAATGTGATCGGAATGAATTTGGGTCCCGTTCATCGAACTTATTAAACAACACAAAATAATGCTCCGAACAAATGTGCCGATGTGCTTCATAACGCCCAAAAAAAAAAGGACGGACAAGATGGCCGAAACCCAAACCAAACAAAACCAAAGAGCACGCAAGGCATAGGCCGGCCCGGCCCGGCCCGCCAAACCCACGCTCACTGGACGGCAACGGCCCGGCCCGCAACCACCATTTCCCTTTCCCTCGTGCCCAACTCCCCAAGCGAGCGACTCCCACCGCCACCGCCACCGCCACCGCCACCGCCGCCGTCGGCCATTTCCAAGCAGCCATGGACGAGTGGGTTCACCAAGCCGAGGTGTGGGTGCGCCAAGCCGAGAGCTGGATCCGCCAGCAGCCTACGGAGCAGATCTATATCGCCGCCGCGGTGGTTGCCCTCACAATCCTGCTGCTTATCGTAGGTCTCTCTCTCTCTCCACCATATTATTATAATATGGGTAATTAAAATGGGGTGACCGACTCCATGCCCTGGATCATATGGGAGCTGATTTGGGCAGTGGAGGAAGAGGCTATAGTCTGATTAAATTAAGCAACTACAGGAGAGCAAGCCACAGTTACCTAATTTATGCATGGGGGGAGAAACAGTATCGTTTATAGCTGTATAAATTAGCCAATCTTTGGAGTTTGTGAACAATTATAGTAGGTGTGCTTAGAAAGGAAGAACGTAGTGGAAATTTTGAGCCTTGGTTCATTCAGACTCTGAGGTGCCATTGTGCCACAAGTTCCAAGACTTCAACGGATAATTGAGAATTGGCCCCATGGTTTTATGAGCAAATAGTTAGTGTGCATTGTAAATTGTCCTGGCTCGATGATTTGAACATGAGGTCTCTGATGATGGCATGTTTATGTTATGAAGTGAAGAAGGGTTTTGCTTTTTGTTCAGAGAAGAGATACGTTGATCTACTCCCTCCATTCCAAATTGGGTATTATAAGTTGTCATGTGTCATGCTCTACATATTATCTGATTCAGCCATGTTGCTTCTCAAGATCTATGCTTTATCATACAATTCATTGCATTAGAGTGGTGAGTGCTAAGCAATTACTTTGTCTGCCTCTCTGTTTCCACAGCATCTTGTCTGAAATCCTCGAAGCCAAATACTATAGTGCTATCCGGCCTTAGTGGCAGTGGCAAAACTACTATTTTCTACCAGGTAACTGCTGTTCTTTTCGTCTGTGCGGTGTAGGGTTTTACATGTTAAGGACAAGGTTATAGTATCTAGTTTGCAAAATAATCTTGTCTGAACCTCATTTTTTGCATAAAATTCTAGCTGGACATCTCTTTCTTGTGTGGTTGGATTTTGTTTTTACATATAGTGTAGTTGGTTTGGTTTGATTTGACTATGCTCATATCTGATTATAGAAGCACTGCATTACGATACCATTAAAAATCAGGATTATTTATTTTTGTTGATTTTGTCTATTAGACCATTTGGTATTTATATCAATACCATTGTAACAGGTAGTTGGGTCGTTACTATCTTTTATTTATCTGCTAATTGCCTAATTCTGTGTCAGCTTCGGGATGGATCATCACATCAAGGAACTGTGACTTCAATGGAAGAAAACAATGACACATTTGTACTGCATTCAGAGCAAGAAAGGGTAAGAAACTTGCAGAGTTAATTCTTTTTCAGACATATTGAGATAAAAAAATAAAATGGATAGCCTAGTTTTTTTTATGAAGAAACATGCATTTCTTGACTGCAACATTTTTGCTAAACCTTCTTCCTATTTCCCTTTTCAGAAAGGCAAAGTAAAACCTGTGCATGTTGTTGATGTCCCTGGCCATTCAAGGCTCAAGCCCAAGCTTGATGAAGTCCTGCCTAAAGCAGCTGGGGTTGTTTTCATTGTTGACGCTCAAGATTTCTTGTCTAGCATGCAAGCTGCTGCAGAGTAATTTTTGTGCCCTCTGTTTTAGTATTTATCAAATAACTTTGGTGTCTATATCATCTACTTTTACTTCCTTTTGTGCTGGATTGAAATTAGCAGTGTGATTAGGAGCTTTATTCATGTCCCAAGATTGCATAAATTATTGTGTTTGATTAATTTCTTATTGTAGTTAACAATGTGTGACTAGCAGCCTTCTCCATATTCTCAACATTTCATAACAATTACTCTGTTTGATCATTTGTTAATGTTATTAAAATCGCAGAAAAATTACTCTGTTTGATCCTTTGTTAATGCTGTTAACATTGCATAACAATACCATCCTTTTGCAGGTACCTGTATGACATTCTGACAAAGGCAATTGTAGTGAAGAAAAAGGTTCCTGTGCTTATATTCTGCAACAAGACAGATAAAGTTACAGCCCACTCAAAGGAGTTCATAAAGAAACAGTTGGAGAAAGAAATGTAAAGGGCAGCTCTCTCATCCCAACATTTATGGTACTTGCACAATTAGAATTTGAATGACTCACCCACTAGTCAATAAATGTTTATTGTGAGAGAAAAACACTGCTGGCTGGCAGAAAATGTACGGCTGATAAGACAAGCGAACGGGCTCATGCAAAGATATATAGAATTTATTTGGGTTGGGGAGTAGTAGTAGTAGTAGTAGTAGTTCTTGCATATCCCCTTTTCTTATCCCAAACAGATCTATGATCCCGATATAACTCGTAGACACCTTTAAGGGAGCATGCAAACAACATGTGCACCAGTCTCCAACTGATGTAAAATATTTTATAAATTCACAAGGTTTTTAATGCCTGCCCTTCTTTCCCATGTTGTAGAAACAAGCTTCGGGAATCAAGGAATGCCATATCATCAGCTGACATCTCTGATGAAGTCCAGCTCGGGGTCCCTGGAGAGGTATTCAACTTCAGCCAGTGCCAGAACAAGGTGGCTGTTGCTGAGGGTGCCGGTTCGACCGGTAATGTTTCAGCTGTCGAGCAATTCATCCGTGAACATGTGAAGGCGTAGATTGTTCTTATTATTCTCAGGGCTGTGAATGGTTCACCTGATGAGGCAAGACATCCAACAGAGCTTCATGAGCTCCTCTGACGATGTTTTCAGGCACAATCATATTCTGCACCGCTTCAGCTAACCCATTACCCATGTTAGATGCATTCCATGTTGATTGTTAATTAACGCTTGGCAGTCATCGGGTATGAATAGAGGCAAGTAAGAACCGTCTCTGGCCATGTTTATTTTGCTTGCTAAGGTTGATATTTCCCTGATTTTTACCAGTCTCTGTTCTAAACTCTGGTTGTAGTTACAAGCAAAAGTCCAGATCTGATCAAAAGCGTTGGATGTGAATAGAGCATGTTAAGAACTGACTGTGTGTTTTTCTGAAGCAACTGTTTTATATGGTGAGACGCTTATAAGACAGGCCTCACCTTCCGGAAGTGAACACGGAAGGCAATTGGATAGCTTGGAGTATTGATGTAGTCTCAGAAACATATGGTGTCTTTGTTGGGCGGCTGTGCGACAGAACACCATTCCTATTCCTTTTATATTTGAAAATGAGCTCTTATTTCATTCTCGCTCAGTACATATGTTTGAGAACGGTCCATGGTAGGTAGGATCATGCATCAATATGAATTTCGGTTCCTCAAACTGCAGTCTGGGCGAGCGAAGATGGAACCCCCCCGCCCCCCCCCCCCCCGACCCACCCCAAAAAAAAAGAAAGAAAAAGGATTGATATTGTAGGAATTGGATGGGAGGATCAGAGCACTCACAATGTAGACTCAATCATGAGTGTAAAGTTATTTATTGCCTCGAACAATGTAGACTTACAGTCTAAATAAGACTTAGTCTTATTTTTTCTACCTCTTTCTTCAATAAATATGCTGCCACATCAGCAAAATACTATAAACAATATATAATTAATTGTCTTGGACTATGTATTAGAGTCTTACATTGTGAGTGCCCTCAGGTCTATAAGGCCCTGTTTAGATTGGAGATGAAAAATTTTTGGTTGTCACATCAGATGTGTCGGAAGGATGTCGGGAGAGATTTTTAGAAACTAATAAAAAGACAAATTACATAGCTCGTCTGGAAACTGCAAGATAAATCTATTAAGCATAATTAATCTGTCAGTAGCACATGTGGTTACTGTAGCACTTAAAGGCTAATCATAAACTAACTAGGCTTAAAAGATTCGTCTCGCGATTTTCAACCTAATTGTGTAATTAGTTTATTTTTTTTATCTACATTTAATGTTCCATGCATGTGTCCAAAGATTCGATAGGATGGATGAAAATTTTTTGGGTGGAGAACTAAACAGGGCCTAACTAAAATTTTGGTAACAGTAGTACTCAACCAATCATAATTCATAGACTATATACAGAAGATGATGTAGTATGAAGGATGGAGCTACGTAAGTATTACGTACTGCTGGACCAAACATACGTGGAGCCACTCGGTGAGCGAGGTTCTTTTCGATGAGCAGCTTCATCGCATATATATACTAGCTAGCCCAGTATCTTTCTTAGTGTTTAATAATACCGCTACATCTATCACTACTCACATTGTTAAGCATGATAGGAACGCCTTTTCCCTTTTTTACTATTCTTTGCAATCCAAACAAAAAGCCTCCGCCTCTGTCCCTCATCACCCTTAAGCCCTAGTCTTCCCAGCAGCTACAGCCCTCTTCCTTATTCTTCACCTGCGCCCTTCTCCCTCTTATGGCCGCTCTCTTGTATCCCACCTGCTATTGCTAGCCCAGCCAGCCATCGTTTGTCTCTCAGCTCCTGACTTCAACCAACCTCACACTGGATGTGGGCTAGCTGGGCGTGCATATGGTGCCTCTGTGAGGTCGCAAAGGCACCGTATGCACGTCACAAGGAGGAGCTAGCAATGGTACGTGGGGATCCCTTTTGTGGTAGCAAGAGCACCAGTAAGAGGGTGGACACATGTTGTCACACATTTTACCTTCAAATGATATACACAACAAATTCAATGGTGACGATCTAGATTATGCTTTAGTGCAAAAGTACTCCTAAATTAAAAGAAATGTATGTGTCCCCTGGCAACCATGCATAGAACCACTAAGAATTGGCAATAGAGAGTATCAGACACCCCAAAACACTGTGACACCACATAGTGCCAAGAAAGCCATGATCAATTGTTCAGAACGACCAGAAGGCGTGGAAGTGTCAATCTAGAAACATTCTAGTTTGTCTATTCGATGGGTCTGGATCTAGTTTGTCAAAACTGGCTAAGGCCTTATTTAGTTTCTAAAAAAATTTGCAAAATTTTTCAGATTTTCCGTCACATCGAATCTTTAGACGTTTCCATGAAGCATTAAATATAGACGAAAATAAAAACTAATTATACAGTTTACCTATAATTTGCGAGAATAATCTTTTGAGCCTAGTTAATTTATGATTGGGCAATATTTATTAAATATAAACGAAAGTGCTACGATGTCCATTTTGCAAAAAAAAAAGAAGTAAACAAGACTTAGGCCTTGTTTAGATGCAAAAAGTTTTTGGATTTTGACACTGTAGCATTTTCGTTTTTATTTGACAAATATTGTCTAATTATAGAGTAACTAGGCTTAAAAGATTCGTCTTGTGATTTACAGATAAACTGTGCAATTAATTATTCTTTTTATCTATATTTAATACTTCATGCATGTGTCGCATGATTCGATGTGACGAAGAATCTTGTAAAGTTTTGGTTTTTTTTTATAAGCTGGTTTTAAATTTGGCGAGCCGCACGCACAAAGGTGCGTATGTGGGAGATGCACGTTCTGTGTGCTTGTGTGATGCCGTGTTCTAGATCGAAACTGATGTGACTGTCACCACTGTCGTTTGTTTTCCAGGGAGGAAAGGGGGGAAACAACGTACCATGCATGCAAGGATGAGAGAGAGGCTTGTAGTGCAAGATGCGTGCGAGCACTGCTGCACCGTCGAGCTAGCTTTATATATATATATATATATATATATATATATATATATATATATATAACAAAATAAATTGTTAGACGACTCTCTGCCGTTTCTGTTGTATGCGAACGGATCGGAAGAGAAGAGCTGCAAGGCATCTCGATCGGCGGGCGCGACATCCACAAGAGTAGCTAGCTAGAGCATGGCTCTCATGCCATGCTCTGCGTCATCAGCTAGCAGACGCGCCGCGCGGTTGCTTTCACGGAAATCCGCCGCCGTTTCCACTAGCTCTGGCAGGCTCTCCATACATCTGCATGCCCAGCCTGCAGCCCACTGTATCTGTATATGGCTGGACCCTGCTTCACACCATCGATCCAACATCTCTCGCTCACTCCGATCCTCCTCTCTATAAAAACAACAGCTAAAGGATCGATCACCATCTATCTCTCACAGTCGTCGTCGTCACAGCTAGCATCATCGATCACCGATCCGGCCACCCCAGAGACGATCGGAACGAAGGCCGCCCGCCGGCACAACATCCGGGTCAGTCCTCCTTCTTGATTTGATACAGGTTTGCATGCATGGTTGCCAGATGTGTTGATTTTCAGAGATTTTGATTTGATTGATGCACAGCATGGGTCTCTTTGCATGCTTTATATTACCTGAGCTAGCTAGGATCGATCGATAGATCCATTTATCCTTTAATTTATTTGGTGGGCGGGTGATGCATGCATATATGTAAGTGCTAGCTTGTTCATGTATCTATATTTTGCTACAGCTTAATTAGCGCAAGGAAGGAAATTAAGATTCCATGGACATGAGCTCCAGCAGCACTGCAGCAGCATCGTCTCCCCAAAACCACCAGCAGGTAACTTGGTGCTCTAGCTCCATCCTCCCTTTTTCATGATGTTGCATATATATATATATATATATATATGTGTGCAAGGTACTCGTTACATATATAATGCATGAATATTCTCCATGGACCAATATAATCGCCTTCCAAGTTAATTCAAAGTTTCCTAAACTTTTTTTATTTATTTCAGCCTCTTGATTTGGTTTTCTATATATAGCAGCGTGCATCGTTAATAAGTATCTGGAATTTATTTAAACAAAGTTGTCACTGCATCTTTGGGGCGATAGGCCATGTATCTTCTTCTCTGACTTTGGCGACACTAATGAGATTAAGGTTCAGTGTTGGTGCTCACCATAGTCCTGTCCTGTGTGAGCCTTGAGGGATCGATAGAGAGGATGAGACACGTTGGAGTGTCTAATTTGTGTCATGAAGGTGAGATGCATACATTGGCATATCGATCTAAAAGGGGAGCTTAGGCAGTTAGGCGTGGTAGGGTTGTCTCTCAGTATCCAACACTAGTGAGCAAGGAATTCGCACTAGTGTGGGGCTGGGTGAGGGCAGGAGTGTGTTACTAGTAGGTGTGGTAGTCACGGCACCGTAGGCTATAGGGAGGTGGAAACGAGGCGACTCGAGGAGTGTTTAGGGTCAAAAGGGGTTGCAAATAGACATTGGATTAAATTGATTGGAGTCCAAAATTTTGGTGCCAGGTTTCATGAAATACACAAGTGGCTAGATATATAGGTCCTATGGGATGATGAGATCAGGAACGACAAAGGTGGGACCTATAAAATACATATTTGGTTTTGGTGTGTCATTACATATGTACTAGCACACAACACAATAATCTACTCTCTCTGTTCCAAATTATAAACCACTTTGATTTTTTTGGTTCACTATTTTGTTATGTATCTAGATGCATAGTAAAATGAATATACCAAAAAATCAAAACGACTTATAGTTTAGAATGGAGGAAGTACCATAAAAATTATGATTGTGGTTATCACACGTTCTAGCTACGATAGAAAATCATCACTTTATTTCCATCTAAAAAGTTAGTGCACATTTCTTCGATGATTTTGAACAAGCTTGTGCTCCATGATATTTAATTTGTTAAATTAGAAAGTTGGGTGATAAGTGTAATTTTTATTGTTATTTCTCTTTGCTTTGTGGCGCTAATAATGGCTCTCGCACATGTTAATAATTTGTGCATCCACAACTTATTTGGTGCAGGAGGCGATTGTGTCATCCCCCATTATAAAGGAGGAAGCTAGGAGCCCAAAGCAGGCACAGGTCACACAACAGGCAAGTGGCAGCGGGGAGCGTAAGCCACGACCGCAACTGGCTGAGGCGCTCAGATGTCCACGCTGCAACTCCAACAACACCAAATTTTGCTACTACAACAACTATAGCACGTCGCAACCACGCTACTTCTGCAAGGGCTGCCGCCGCTATTGGACACATGGCGGCGCCCTCCGCAATGTTCCCGTTGGCGGTGGGTGTCGCAAGAACAAGCGCACCTCTGGATCCATCTCAGCCTCTGGCACCTCATCATCCTCATCGGCTGCCTATGCACCATTATCCCCCAGCACCAACACCAGCTCTAGCAAGATGAGCATCAACACACAACTAATGATGGTGCCTAACATGATGATGTCCACCTCATCGATGACAGGTTTATTCCCCAATGTGCTCCCGACACTTATGTCGGCAACTGAAGGCGGTGAGTTTAACTTTACCATGGACAACCAGCATGCCTCCCTGCCCTTCACGCCAATGTCACTGTCCAACCAGGCATCAGTGCCAGTGCTGGCCGCGGGAGAGAGTGGGACAATGCCATCTTTCCTAGAGATGCTGAGAAAAGGGCTTCTTCATGGTAGCAGTAGCTACGACACAGGTCTCGCGATGAGTGACGGCAACAATGGAATGGACATGTCATTTCCACTACCAGCATATGGTGCAATGCATGGGCATGGGTTGAGTGGCTCAACCACTAATGATGCCAGGCAGCTAGTAGGGACTCAGCAGGGAGTGAACACTGGAGGTGGTTTTGTAGGATCAACTGGAGTGCAAGAGGAGGAGGAGGAGGGGGATAACAAGGCCATGGTGAAAAGTAACAAGAACAACAATGGTGGGTCATTGTTGGACCGCTACTGGATCAAGCCCAACAACAACAACAACAAGAGGCAGCAGGGGTAATGTGCCAAGTTGTGGAAGTGTTGCTACTGCAAACAATGCAAATGGGTACTAGTACCATTAAAGTTAGGAGAGTCTAGTAGCCTAGGATGCATGCATTTTTTTTATTTAGTTTTGGTCATGATGGCAAGTCATCATGAATCACCCTTTTTGTTCATTTGCATGCTTTGATGAGTTGCAGTAATCTATATATCATTGGACAAATAATTATTTATTTGGACCATCAATTCCAGTGGATATTTTCTTTGTTTCTCCAATTCTTTAATTAGCTAACTAGCTAGTCTATAGCTTTTAAAGTTTAGTACTTAATTTGAATGGATGAAGCAACCTATTTAACATGCATTTGGTAGCTAGAACCCTACCTATGTACTATTGGTATTAACAATTTGTTGCTGCTGATGTCTATCTTTTGATTGTTTTATTTCTTTTATTTCAACTTTCAATGAGACAAATTAACAACCCTTGGTATACATGAGTATATGCATGGACCTCTTACAGTATTACATATGTGCATGGTACATAACTACTGCTACTTGCTTCATATATACTATAGTATATATATGGCAGACATAAGTTATGCATGTATATATAGTATATGCCACACATAATTTATGCATGTTCCACAAGGTGACATTGTTCTTCTTAAGGCACCTTAGTTGTAAGATCTGATAGATCAACCAAATATATATCTATAGAAATAGGATCCACATGTTATATGATTAATCATATATTATTAACAATATAGAGATTGTATTAGAAATTAAAAGAATAAAATAATGCAATACTAGCTAGGAAAGTTGCAAGTTGAATAGCGTGGCACGCATGCCTTGGCTTCCCAAGAGAATACAATACACTGGCAAGTGTCGTGGCCATGAGGTGCTTCATTGGATTTGAACTCCTACTAGGTTTTGCATGCAAGTTTTCCATCCTTGTATATAGTACCGAAAAGACACATTTTTCTACTTCCTACCTGTGCCATTGCTATATCATTGTACATATAATTCCTACGACCTACCTAGAAATTGGATGCAAAGATAACACACTTACACAAATGCAAATCAATCTAGAGTTGCATTGTAAGCTGTGGACTTGTTTGGCATAGTTTTACTATGAGATCTAGGTCAGATATGTAGTCTAAAGAAAAAATACATATTTGTAGTTGTGGTTAGTATAAATTTAAACAAATGGTATATCTAAAAGCAGTTTACGTTCTTCTATATCCAAATTCAAGATTTCTTAGATTAACCTATTCCTGAAACAATCTGTAGATCTCTTAAGTGATGTCAATGACAAGTTCTCTTAGTGAGAAGGTATGTTGCTCACCTTGTCATGCATGAAGTTGAATTAGATGATCAAACCATCCCATTGGGCTTGGTGAAACCGATAGCTTTGAGCTAACTTTCACTTGCTTATTTCTTCTTGATGTGTGTCCTAGGGAATAATTTCATTTTCCCATCTTGGGTCCACATTGACTTGCTTATATGCCAAAAGTTCACTCCCATTGCACCTTGTGTTCATGCGGTCAACGACACATGTATGGTGCAACGGGAAATTTTCCTATGGTGAGCGAATGTGGTGCGATCAACTGATTTGGTGAGCGATTGTGAAATTTTCTTGCGTCCCTAGTCATCTATTTTTCCAATCTCAACCATGGTCATGACTCCATGCTTGGTCTTCTCAATATGTGATGTGGATGTAGGGAAGGTGGGCGTATGTATATGCATGGAAGCTATGTAATTGCATCAAGCAATGCGCTGAAATGCTGACTATTTGTTTCTCCACTATGTTAACTCATATTGCAAGGTCTCATTACTTGCATTTTTTGCTAGTGTGCACAAGAATATAGTAACTTGCTCTTCTAGTGAGATGGATCTGTAAGTAGTTATTTCTCACGCAACATGTGGACCAAAGCTTGGAAAACTTCATCTTCCATACGGAAAATCCTTTTGCTAAGGCTCTCATGTATGGTTTTGATGTGTGTATGGGTTTGTTACTACATGATGGTTGTGATGAATCTCCTATGCTAGGGAGGACAAATAACACAGACTCATCGTCATTTTGGGAATGGTGGTGATAGTTTGCATACATCCATGGAAAAACGTGTTGTTTGTTTATTTTACCAATACTTGATGTTTGAGAATGTACAATAAACAACCAAATTTTACTTCTAGTATTTCTATCAGCAAAGGAAAATGAAATTATGAGACTTATGAGTCACCATATGAAGTGTTTGATTAGATCTTTTTTTGCAAACTATTTGATCAGATCTCTTGATGTGCTTGTAGATGACCCGATGGTGTTGGTGCTTCTACGGAATGCATACAAACAAAGGAAATGTATGCTTGGAATGGTGTGTTTGGGCTTCGGCGGATTGTAGATCAGCAAAAGAAATGTATGCACGGCATACACATGTGTCTATATATATAAGCACTTTAACACTTGTAATAGCTAGCTTTGCTTTCAATGCTGTGAAGTTGTTTAGATTTAAAAAAATGGGAGCAGCAAACAGTTCCTTTGTTTCACCTTAGCTTCTACCAAAGGCCATCTCATCTGCCTTCCTTTGTTTTCAATTCCTATATGTCGACGAAAGCTGGTCGGCAGTCTACCTTGGGGTATACCCACGGTAGTAGTTTATCGGTAGACGGTGCGCAAACTACGAACTCGATGGTGACGCAAGACACGGACAAGCTTTTTATCCAGGTTCGGCCGCCGAGTTGGCGTAATACCTACGTCCTGCGTCTGGTTGTATTGATTTGTGTTGAGAGAATCTCCTGTCCTAGGGGGGTCCCTTGCCCCTCCTTATATAGTCTGGAGGGCAGGGTTACAGATCTGGAAACTAATCCTAGTCGGTTACAATTGCCATGGATAATTCGATATCAATTCCTATTCTAACCGACTAGAATCCTGCTTGATCTCCACATCTCGTTTCCTTGCGCGAAACTCCAGGTTGTCGGATCAAGCCTTGTACTCGTCTCGTAATGGGCCAAGCCTCCTTGCCGAAGTCTAGCCGTAAGGGTATAGGGGTTTATACCCCCACAGCTAGTCCCCGAGCACCATGTATTGTGATGTAACACGCCGTCTTGAGCTTCTTCGATCAGTGAGGCTTGACGTCTTCAATAAGTGGGAAAGTCGCCCAAACAGTTGCAACGGTTCTTTGACCAACTCAAAAGACAGTTGATCAACATTGACGTCGAAGAAGCGAGTTGTTCGAAGAATGCATGGTGCTCTAAATTAAAAAAGATTTCTTTCCTGGTGAAGTGTGCCCACTTTACTTTTTTGAAAGGTTTAAACATCAAAAAAGCAAGCATATTCACCGCAAGGTGAAGTGTGCCCACTTAGTCCCCGAGCCTGGTAGTAGGTGACGTAGGCACGTGGTGCCAGGGTCAAAATCCTCAAAGAAATTCTGTAACTGAGATGCATCGCCAGATGCATCGTACCGATGTAGTCCCCGAGCTTGCTGGAAGGCGAAGTATGAGCCTTGTAGCAAGGTCTAAAAAGTTGAATTTACCAGTCCGTCTGCAATTGAATAGACTAATCGACCAGTCCCCGAGCATATAACGCTCGGTGGTCGGTACAGTCCCCGAATTCTCAAATTGGTGGGCTGGTCGACCAGTCCCCGAGCGTATAGTGCTCGGTGGTCGGTACAGTCCCCGAATTCTCAAATTGGTGGGCTGGTCGACCAGTCCCCGAGCGTATAGTGCTCGGTGGTCGGTACAATCCCCGAGCTAATAGACTGGGCGACCAGTCCCCGAGCGTCGAGTGCTCGGTGGTCGGTGCAGTCCTTGAAGTTCCGAGCTAATAGACTGGGTGACCAGTCCCCGAGCGTCGAGTGCTCGGTGGTCGGTGCAGTCCCCGGATTGTTAAATTGGTGGGCTGGTCGACCAGTCCCCGAGCGTATAGTGCTCGGTGGTCGGTGCAGTCCCCAAGTTCTTAAATTGGTGAGCTGGTCGACCAGTCCCCGAGCGTATAGTGCTCGGTGGTCGGCACAGTCCTCGAGCACGGCGTAGGGACCGGTGGACAAGTCCCCGAGCGTGGTTGGGAACGTAAACGTGCTCGGTGGTCGGCACAGTCTTCGAGCACAACATAGAGAGTAGTCGACAAGTCCCCGAGCGTGGTTGGGAACGTAAACGTGCTCGGTGGTCGGAGCAGTCCCCGGGCACAGCGTAGGGAATAGTCGACGAGTCCCCGAGCGTAGCTTGTCGACTGGGCCAAACCCCTGAAAAATAAATATAAAGAATAGGTAGTACATGATGTATAAATAAACTTTAGATAAAAATCAGTACTGAGATAAGTTTTAGATTTTTTGTTATAAAATTAGCACAAGTAGTTAATTCATCCTAGAGTTTGTACCAGCTCTGGTCTAGCCAACAATCAGCATGAGGTGCGGAACCTAGACACGCGTGGGATTGCCAGCCTCGCCAGAGAGCTACTGCCGACCACCCGAAATGCAGAGGGCGGATCTCGTGCACGTGTAGGGAGGAGTCGGAGACAGTACCGGCTCTAGAAAGCTCGTGTAGGAGAAAAAACTAGTGTGGCTAAACAAAAAGTTGTTTTTGAAGGATAATAAAAAATATTATGCAAAAAATAAATAAGATATTAGAAGTGTACTTATCTTTGGATGAAAGTCTGGTCGGTGACGACAAAATTGTTTGGCCCTCGAGCTTTTGGACTTGTTATCGTGACGGTGGTCGCGGTTGTCGTAGCGCCGTTCTTCGCGGCGATTATTATTGCGACTCGTGGTCAGAGCAAGTAGGCCAAACAACTTGGTTGATAGGCTGAGCAGGTCGGTGTCGTCGATCTGCCTCCCTTTGTAGCAGAGAAGCGGCGACGCGTTGTCGGCGTGGTCGGAGACGCTGCTGGTGTGGTCGAAACCGTAGCCAGCGTGGCTGAAGCCGCCGCCGACGTCGATGAAGAAGTGGTTGGCGCAGATCGGATCAACACCTGCTTCGTGGTCATGGCGGTGAAGTTGTTGAAGCTGACGGTGAACGTGAAGTCGCCCGCCATGGCCGCGAAGTCGGGGATGATGGCCATCTTGTTCGTCGGGAGAGCTGTACGCACACCCCCTACCTGGCGCGCCACTGTCGACGAAAGCTGGTCGGCAGTCTACCTTGGGGTATACCCTCGGTAGTAGTTTATCGGTAGACGGTGCGCAAACTACGAACTCGATGGTGACGCAAGACACGGACAAGCTTTTTATCCAGGTTCGGCCGCCGAGTTGGCGTAATACCTACGTCCTGCGTCTGGTTGTATTGATTTGTGTTGAGAGAATCTCCTGTCCTAGGGGGGTCCCTTGCCCCTCCTTATATAGTCTGGAGGGCAGGGTTACAGATCTGGAAACTAATCCTAGTCGGTTACAATTGCCATGGATAATTCGATATCAATTCCTATTCTAACCGACTAGAATCCTGCTTGATCTCCACATCTCGTTTCCTTGCGCGAAACTCCAGGTTGTCGGATCAAGCCTTGTACTCGTCTCGTAATGGGCCAAGCCTCCTGGCCGAAGTCTAGCCGTAAGGGTATAGGGGTTTATACCCCCACACTATAGGATTAGAGAAGTATGTCATCTCAATTCCTGAGTTTTTCATTTTCCTATACTTTTCCTCTCCAACAATCCAAAGGGGCCCTAATGTTAGGTAAGATATAGATTTCTAGTTGAGCCTTCTGACAGAAAAAATTTCTTTCTACTTTGGTAAACATTACATGAAAATTATTTATTGTTAGCAAACGTGCTTGCGTGCTATAACAAAACCTAATACGAACATGAGCCATAAGTAGTCTAATATGTACGAGAGGCTGTTTTGAAATTTTTAAAAGTGGGTTGGCAGAAACTCTTAGATCAAGATAGGTGTATATACATGTGCCTTACTCGCAACATCACAAAATGATTCAAGAATTTGAAATAATTCACCCATTCGATAGAGAGGATAGTGTGCCTATTAGTATTTAGCGGAGAGCTCTTCTTAACCGTTGTACTCCCTGTGTCTTGTAACATAATACATCCTAAGAACTTTTGGATAAATTAAGAGAGAACAAAAGACACATAATCCTCATTTTTATTACCTAATCAAACACTATCGCCATTGGTTGATAAATGGAATGTTATTAATGCAAAATTGGTTTTTGTTCTTCTAGAATGCATTATATTTGCGGGGAGGCGCGTTTCTTTAAGGGTAATGTGTGTGTTGAAGTGGAAAGAAAGAAAGAGGAACGTTCAGCCCGACTCCCCTGATTAGAGAGAGAGAGAGAGAGAGAGAGAGTTCGATCCCAGGCCTGTGTGGACTGGTTCGTGCGAGTCCGATGATGGCCGGCGGCGACGACCTGGCCGCACTCCACGAGCAGGTCGCCCTCGCATCCTCCGCCGCCATCTCCGCCTCCGATCTCGACCTCGCATTCCAACTCCAGGTCGCCGAGGCCATCCAAGCCTCGCTCCGCTCGCACAATGCCGCCGCCCCATCATCTTCGTCGCAGGCCGCCCCCGTCCTCCCCGTCCCCGAGCCCTCCTCCGACGCCGCCTACGCCTTCGCGGTCCAGGCCGCCGACCTCACGCGCGCCGAGCAGGACCGCCGCGACGCCGAGGCCTGCCGCGCCGCCCAAGCCCGGGTCGCCGCCTCCGCCCGCATCGCCGCGCACGACGCCCTCTTCGCCCGCGACCTCGCCGCCATCCCCGAGGATCAATGGGCCCACGACGGCGACTACTTCGAGCGCCCCGTCGACTCCTCGCCCCGCCCGCTGTTCCGCGTCTTCTCCAAGGGTATGCCGAGCAGGGACGTCGTGGGCCCGCGGAACCGGGATCCCAGCGTCGCCGTGCTCGCGGTGGCTGTCTCCAGGACGCAGGGTGGGGTGGTGCTCAGGATACAGAAGCCGGTGGAGCGCTTTGTGGGCGGCCGCATGATTGTGGAGGTGATGGCGCTGATGGAGGGCCTCGACGCCGCCCTGGGATTGGGCATCCGCAGTGTCACCGTCGTCACTGGTTACCGCCCACTCTACAACCATGTATGCCATGACGACTCTTTACCCCTCCCACTTCACCTATTTTATTCTAGTTGATTGAGAGATATGGTCAGTCTAGTTGAATCAATACTAAAAAAACTATTTTTAGTAGATCTGTTGCTGCTGTTCCCATGTGCTTAGGATGTTTCCCCTGTTCAGTTCTGAATCTGAGTGGAGAAGCTAGCACAACTGTACTGTCTGCTGGATATGATTTGGTTCTTTACTTTAGATTTTAGATTATAAATGCTTGTAACTATTTATCTAAACTTGCACTGGCTGTCGGCCTTATTGCACCGTAGCGGAAAGAGGATATAACCCATCAGACTTTTCCATTGACAGTCAGTTCTCAATAGTCTCTGTATTATTGATGATTCCTTCTTTCAGTTACCAGTTCGAACTGAAAACAGTGTACTGTCTTTGCTACCCTCCTATTCATCATAGACATAAGAAAGTCTCTCCTGCTCGGTTCGTTTAGAAAAACAAAAACATAAGAACGTGTTAGAATTTGATATGTCAAACTTCCTTAACCTTTTGTGGTTTGAGTGCATTTCTTTATTCATATCTTGACCAATACATCATGTTTTCAGTCAATGGGCAGTTAACTAAGATGGCAGTCTAAAATTGTTCAGTACTCACACACTCTTCCCCGTGTTTCCCTTTCCTCATCCCTGTGTTTGGACTCAGGTTTTGGTCCCCAGATGGTTTTCTTGGGGGATGTGTTACTGGATCCTTTGGGATTTGGGATCAATCTGTAATGTGTTTTTTGAACTCTTTTCTCTCTCTTTATTTCAAAGGCAGAGCTCCTGCCCATTTTCGTTCAAAAAAAGTACTCACAAACACTCCACTGTATGTAACACTAAAATGGAGTGTTTTTTGTAACACAACTGCATGGTGTTAGATGTTTCAAGTCATTTGTTCAGCAAGAACTTGTAAACTTGAATGGCGATATGTGTCTGGTTCGGTGCCAATCTTTGTTGCTTAGATCTTAGGCATAGGCCGCCAAGAGATATTGATACTAGTTGATTGAGTTGCCTAAGAGAAACTTAGTTTTACTGTTTTAGTATATTTGGTGCTGCTGTTTCCATGTCCTTAGGGTATTTCAATGTCTGTTCAGCTCTAAATCTTACTGGATACTTATGTGAGTGGAGAAGCTAGCAGCACTGCAGTGTCTACTGGACAGGATTTGGTTGGACATTAGACCTTAACATATTCTTGAAATGAGTATTTTGTGGCGCCATGATCCCAACTTGTCTGAACATGCATTGGTTGTCTTACTTATTGCATGGCAGGAGGGAAATGATATATGAATATGATGGATCAGACTTTTTTCATTGATAGCCAGTTCTCAAGAGTTTCTGTACTTGATAGTTCCTTCTTTCAGCTACCAGTTTGAACTGAAAAAACAGTATTTTTTTTTTGCTACTTTCCCTATTCATTCATAAGAAACATAAATAAGTGTTAGAGTTTGAGATGCCAAACATCACTAACTTTGTGGTTTCACTCCAGTCATTGGGTAGTTTCACTAAGATGTCAGTCAATTATCCATTACTCACAAACACTAAACTGCAGCATTTGTTGTAATACAACTGCATAATGTTTTGAGTCATTTGTTCAGCAAGAAGTGTAAATCTGGAGGATGATATGGATCTAGTTCAGTGCCAGTTTATCTGTTGTGTGCATTGCTAAGTAGAAAACTTCTTAAGATTTTTTTTGTTCTGGTCTTATGATGACATCTGCGTACCCTGTATGTGCTTGACAAACCATAATAATTCACTCTTTTGATCATATTTTCCTAATATATACTCTGTGCATTTGCAGATGCTTGGCATTTGGCGCCCATCTGGGAAGAAGCTGGCAGATATGATGAATCAGGTTCTGTCAGTCCGAAAGAAGTTTGATCAATGTGAAGTCTCACTTGTTGAGCCAAGCCAAGTCAGCTATGTCGTAAAATTAGCAACAGATTCACTAACTGTTCAGATCGCCAAAGCTCTTGCTGCCAATGCTAGCAAGGAGAAAAGAGAAAGCTGCGCCATCTGCTTGGAAGACACTGACATTACCAAAATCCATGTGGTTGAAGGTTGTGCACACCACTTCTGCTTCTCGTGCATGAAGGAGCATGTGAAAGTTAAGCTGCTCAATGGAACTCTCCCAGCTTGCCCACAAGAGGGATGCACCACAAAGCTAAGTGTGGAGGGTTCAAGGGTATTTCTTTCGCCACGGCTGTTAGAGATCATGGTGCAACGCACGAGGGAAGGACAGATCCCTCCAGGCCAAAAGATTTACTGTCCATATCCCAAGTGTTCAGCCTTGATGTCCTTGGGGGAAGTGATCCATCCGATGCAAGAGTCCTCCTCAAGGTACACAGCTGCTGATGCTGCCACATTGAGGAAGTGTGTGAAATGCAGAGGCTCCTTTTGCTTGAGCTGTAAAGTCCCATGGCATGATAGCATGAGTTGCTATGAGTACAAGATGAGGTACCCCCACGCTCGCCCAGAAGATGCAAAATTACAGAACCTGGCAAGGCAGAGGCTGTGGCGCCAATGTGTGAAATGCAAACACATGATCGAACTTGCAGAGGGCTGCTACCACATGATCTGCGTGTAAGGCCTGTTCTCTTTATTCCATATATTGCACAGCGCAAGTACTGTTTTTTTTTTTTTAAAAAAAAACGCGCTTATTGTATGTGCCAGTGCTAAAAAACCTCCGTTGTTACGTCTGTTGCTGCTTCTTGCATTGCAGGTGCGGCTATGAGTTCTGCTACACATGTGGGAAAGAGTGGAAGAATAAGAAAGCAAGCTGCTCCTGCCCGCTGTGGGATGAACGCAACATCATCAGAGAGGAAGACGATGATGACTACGAGGAAGACGATGATGACTACGAGGAAGACGATGATGGTCTTTACTACTAGATAGAAGGCTGTCACAATTCCTTTTCCTTTATGTTATTGCAGCTACTACGTACTAGCCTGCCTTGCAAGAGTTTTAGTATCCCTATGTATGCCTAGGACTAATGTACTCCTATATAGAAGGTTAAGTATAATGGAACCTACTAATAATTAAGATGCAGGCGCAACATCATCAGAAAGGTATTTGTGGCCCTAGCTTAGCTCCACTGAATATCTGGTGTTTGTGTATGTAGATGTAAACAGCCTATTGAAATTGTAGTAGGCATCGGCGATGCGGACTTGCAGAGCCACTGCATGCAGGCATGTTGCCCGACCCTGGCCAGCTTGCTTATGTTGTAGTCTTTGCCAAGAGGGAGAGAGGTTGTTGTACATCCTAACCTATGGCGGCAGCAGATGGCAACCGATCGATCGCCGGAAGCTGTGGCCGTCGGTAGCCAAGGTTGAGGCTGCAAAGCGCGTACTGGGCGAAGCGCAGTTCAAGTGGAGAGGGCTTGCTGGTAGAGGGCGTTCAGGATCTGGTTCTTCACCTCGAACCACGTGTCTCTCTGGGACTCGGTTCAGCATCCCCGTCATCACCATGAAGAGTTTCAACCACCAAAAACAATCAGGTCAAAGCCAATTGGTAACCAGGGTAAGCACAGCTGCAAATTTACATCACGTTTAACAAGGAAGGCTATGGATCATCGCTAAACAACAAACAAGAAGCGAGCTGTCCTGTCCAGCAAAAGAACAGCAGCTCCAGCAGTGCCTCTATCCTCTAGACCTTTTCTCGTCTACTGTACTATACAGCCATCTCGAGGCCTACAGGCATGGAAATTCGGAAAATTTCCAGAGGGGAAAAATATGACAACCTAAAAATTGGATTGAAGGTGCCAGATGTTCTGTTGCTTCTCTGCAATATGGATGGAAAATTTCCAGTTGTGTGGTTTCAGTTTCTTTGCACCATACATGTATGACAACCTAAAAATTGGGTTCACAAGGACGGTGGCAGATTTTCTGTTGCTTCTCTGCTATAAATTTCCTGTCGTCGGGTTTCAGTTTCTTTGAACCATACATGTTAAACCAGGTCAAAGGTAGGTTATCCTCTGGAACCCACCATGGTTTTTTTCTCCTCTATTGATTCTCTGGACTTGCTCTCATCTTCGATCATCGCCTTCTTGGCAAGCTCGTAGCCTGCAAAGTTCATTGCACCAAGAGGGGCAATCCAGAAGAAGCGGGGGATCGCACCCTTGAAAAGCCCAAGTGGACCCTCATTTCGAAGGATGGAGAAGACTATCATCTGCATAGACACTGGTGTGCCTGGAGGGGCAGTCATCATCCGCGTTTTCATCACGTCAAATGGAGTGGTCACTATTGCCGCAAGTCCTCCAGACAATGCTCCAACTGCCACTGTTTCCCATGCTTCCAAGTCTCTCTTCAAAACATGCTGTGCTGCCTGCAAAACCAAGGCGGACATCATTAAATATGTCAATATAAGCAAGGCATAGTGGAAATAACATGACAGATACAGCTACAATTTACAAATTATGACAATCAAAACCACTAGTGGCACTAGTAAGTGGTAACTGACTAAATAAGTGAAAATTTCTACCCCTAACGCAGCTCCATTTGGTACCAACTTTCATGTGTAACAAAGAAATCAAGACACAGGTAATTACATATGCAAGTAACAAACTTCCATTACGCTGCCTTTCTAGAGTGACTTTTTTTTGTGTGTTGGGGGGGGGGGGGGGGGGCAAACTGTGCATAGGGATTTGAGAATGCCACTTAGGTCTGGTGAAAACATATAAACTAGGGATACCTTCTTAGCTTCTGCATAGAGGCACATTCCAGCAACATAGAACGGAACCTCGCGACAGAGTGTGGCCCCAGTGCCACGAAAAAAACCCTTTGGGCCATCTTGTCGCATGGTGCCAACAATTGCCTCCCCTACATTGTTGAAGATTCCAGCTTGCAAACGCTGCTTAAGAACCTCGCAAGGTATACGGACTGCAGTCCCTAGGACTGTGCTGCAGAAGGAAGCCATTGATTGCACCTATGGAATAAAAAGCCTATCATCAAGCAATTCCACAAAGCACAATAATTATTGCAGAGACCAGAAAGTTTCTGTTACAAATACTAAGTTCTGTTCCATCATGAGATCTATAAGGTGCTCCAGGTCCCTTTATTGTAAAGAATATAGAGTTTGCACAAGTACTGGAGCAGTAAATCATACCTGAATCTCTGGAAGTGTCGGAGCGACATTAATTAACACAAGCTTGGTTGCTTCAAAGATTCCTGTCCTCAAACCATGGCTGAAAATGACAGGATTTGAGTTTTGTAGCCTACAAACAATTTTGCATATAAACCAATTAAATAGCACAGACCTTGAAAATTGGCCGAGAATTGCTGGGATAGAACCCCGATACAATCCCTGAAGCCCAATTTGTGGAAGCTTTGAAATGAGCTCTGGAAATGAGAGTGTAGATGCTTGGACACGTGTCTGATACATAAAAAAAGATAAAGAATTGAATTTGGGTATTTTGGTCGGTAGACTGAACTTCTGTTATCTTATACTAATCCATGAGGTTACAGATAATGCATTGGCATACCACATACATATTGATTCGTGATGAGCAATCAGTCATCATAATAAAGGAAGATCTATACACAGAGAGCTCCTAATTAAAATGTGCTTTATTGAATCACTTGTTTGAACTAAATTGGTATAAACAAGCATGGTACTGTACCTTCATTGAATCAATAGGATGCAGCAGAGAGGTAGAGAGCGCACTTGCAAGACCTCCAGCTAAAGCAGACTTCAAAACACTTCCTGTGGATATTTCTATAGGTGGGGCAACAGCAACAACAGTAGCAGCTTCAAACCAGATGTTCCTGAATGCATTTGCATGTGAACAAAAAGTAAGATGGAAAAGAGAGCACCATATAATGTTAAAAGATAGTCAGAATTGGTGATAATTGCAGAGTCACAATTCACTAAAGCCAATTCAAGCACAAGTTTCTTCGAACAGGATACATCAGACATACCGAGGATCATCCTCAAGGCGTTCTGAAGGAAGTAGAAGCATGAAGTTCCGGAAATGGCCATATGAGATTGATCCTTCTGAATCAGAATTTAGATACCGTAGCATGGCAGTGGCATTATCTTCATTGGCCGGAAGTCCAGCACCTTTCAAGGAAGTCAAAATTTGATTCTTGTGAAGTGTTCCAGACTTGCTCAAACACAACGTGGTATATGCTCGGAGAATGGTTGCCTCCTTCTGTTCCATCAAGGATAAAAATTGCTTCCACCCAATTGATTTCGAAAAGAAGTTGCTTCTTGTATGGCGGAACAATTCTCGAGCATACCTCCTTGGTAACCGCCTCTTCCTCATTGCAATTTCGAGATCTTCTAGAGTGACTTGGCCATCACCATCTCTGTCTAACTCTTCAAAGAATCGCTTTCCTGCAGCAGCAGAACATCAGTTACAAATATCACCTTATGATCCAGCTAATACATAAAAAGAGCAACCTTTTCATAAGTATCACTATGTTATGCAGAATGCTGAATTGCTGAGGCACCGATTAGAGCCATAGTTGAAAATCCTATGATGGATATACACCGTAGCTTGACTAAAAATGTACTAACAGGAAAAATAACAGGACGGTACTGCGCTGTTGTTGCATAGATCAGTTAAAATGTCCGATAGGCATATCTTTGATAGTAGCTCACCCAAATTTTCTAGATACAGTGGTACAATAATGGATAACATCAGTACAGATTTTAGAGTCTGCATATTTGAATAAGTCTAGTGATTAAATTGTGCACAATATAAGAACTTTGACATAAAAACTGGCATTTCAGCCTTCTACAGAGGACTGACAGTCACTGATCTAATTTGGTGATTCCCCCAACTGGTTCCATATGGTAAAATCAATGCATGATTGGCAATTACAGACCATGAGCCTACATACTGAAATGAGAACACCTCTCTGTTGGGAAATGAAAAATGATGTTACCTTCAATTTCTGCATATCTGAAGAAGTCTTGCACTGAGAAAAGCTTCTTCTTGTCAGGATGTGCATCCGCCGATGTTGATGATCTGCTCACCAGCTGCGGGACTAATTCAATGAGCTCTGTCAGTGAAACTGCCGATAGCGTAGACCGCAGACGCTCCACATTCGACAAAGGAATGTTAAGCAGCCGGGCAGGCAATTTCTGTGCTGGCTGCTGTGTACCACTAGCATTGTCCACCGCCTCGCTGTCCCCAATTCCACCACCATCCTCCTGGTCGCTGTCCACAATTCCAGCACCATCCTCCTGGTCGCTTACTGGTGCTGGTGCTGGGACAGGGGACGCACCGCTCATGATCCTTGCTCGCGGCGGCGGTGCCCCAACCTTTGCAAAGCCCAGGTTAGAAAGGAACCCATCGAAATCGGCCCTCTTCCCATCGATTATCTTCCTGAGAACCACAAATTGCTCCAGCTGTCGCGTAGCCATACCAAATTCTTCACCTTTCTGCCTACAGGCATCCTCCAGCAAGTGCAGGTTGTGGGCGACGGCGTCGAACGCAATGCAGAGCAGGAGCTCCAGCTGCTGCTGTGGGGTGCCGCCATTGCTGTGATCCCAGTGGAGCGGCGAGAAGTGTTTGCCTGCCCGTCGCTTGGGCTTGAAGCATCTGGCGAATGACTTGAGGGGCTTGTGGAGGAAGTTGGTGACCACGACGTGGAGGTGGACCAGGCAGTCGGCCCCGGGTTCCTCCTGCTGCTTGGGGTTGGGAGTGGGACTGGAATTGGATCCGGGGACGTGGATGACAGGAAGGTGAAGGTGCGCGATTGCGCCACGGGCGGCAGTGATGAAGGCCTCTAAGGGGCGGTCGGGCGCCATGGGCATCAGGGGCAGGAACTAGGTGGTGATTCCTGTCCGGTGGCGGTGGACTCCGGCGAGCGGCGGAGAAGGCATAGCAGCAAGGCAAGTGAGGCCCGCCTCACTCAGAGAGTTCTGAGTGGGCGGCAGCCGTGTTCTTGTTCCACTGGGAGAGACGAAAGTAGCTAGCGGCGGGCAGGCGGCGGCGGAGGCCGGCCGTGGTCGGCGGTGACAAGGAGGAGAGGGCCGAGGTGGAGCTGTTGCAGACGAGACGGGAGGTGGAGAAGCGAAGCGGCGAGCTGAGACCATGAGAATTCAGGAAACTGCAGAATTAAATTAATTTCTCAGGGGAATGAAATGGATTACGTTCAGATAGATCTCCTTTTTTGGCATTTGTTTCTGTCCAGAATAACTAGGAGAATGTGCTTTCTTTTATTTTTAAAATAAAAATATACTGATTTTTTAAGAAAACTTAGAAATTTTCTAAATACTTTTTAACTTGGGAAATTGTTTTATCAGCCTACCTACCTACCTAATCGACTGCAACGATATGCCAATAGTGACCAAAAAATAAAGTTCTAACTATTTGCAGAAAAAAATATAGGTATTTTTAAAAGCTTCATTAGGAGAGCTTGTTTTAAGAATTTATACCATGTATAAAGATATAGACTAAACATTAGTATTATATTTACTCTTATTAAGACGGCTAGGCTCGGCCGGAGGCCGGCGTGTCCACGTGTCCTGTGTTACTGTTCATGGGATGGGAAAAAAACAGCCCCCCTCATCTCAGAAAAAAAAAAAAAAAACGTTACCAAACTCTTCACTCCCCGTCTCCTCCCGATGCCAGACGCCAGGGGCGACGAGATGGCGACGGCGCCGACGCCGGCCGCGAGCGGCTCGCCGCGGGCGCCCTCCTCCTCCTCTGCCTCTTCATCTGCCTCCTCCTCCTCCTCCTCTTTCAGTCCTCCTCCTCCGTCGTTCCTCATGTGCTCCTGTGCTACAGGAAACCCTAGGTGCTTCTGCTCGAGGACCCCAGCTGCGCGTGCCCTCTTCCTTTGCGCCGGCGGCTCAGCTCCGCAGCTGGATGTGGCGGTTGCTGGCCCCTCCACCTAGGGTTTTGCAGCGGCGGCGGCGACGCCGAGTCATCCCCTCCTCGCTTCTCTCTCTGTGCGCACAGGCTCAGTCACCAGGTATGGATGGATATGGGCACTTCTCCTACCCTATTTGTGCTTGATCTTTAGTGTTTAGTCTACTAGATTCAAAGATTGTTTTCTTCGGATTTCTAATCTGCTCAGCATGCGGTTGTGGTAGGTTTGCTAGGTGGTAATGAATTGTTTCTTTTGTAGATTAGTGCCTTCTGTGTTCCCCTAACTGTGAACCTTGTTTTATAAATGTTTCATGGTAGCCGATTAGCGCCGCCGCTGCTGCCAAGGCCAGCTGGATCGGCAGCTCACCAAAAAACACATGGACTCCCCACACTGACCATATAGCCTCATTTAATTTTTCTACAATTCATATTATTCTTACCCTACTAGAATTCTTCTATGGTCTTTCTGCCGCTGAAAGATGTTTCTTATGCATCGTGTGTCTGAATTCCTAGCCAATAATATATGTCCATATTTTGGTTCCCATCTAATGAAAATATATATCCCTTTGTTCCTTCTCTACAGGTCTGTGGAGCTAGCAAAGCATTATTCTCACCTCCATGTTCCAAATGTCCTTTACTTTTGTATATTCATTTACCCTTTTTTTAATTGCTTTTTTTGCAGATGTGATTTGTTAATGTATATTGATTGTTAGCCTGCTCTTAGGCAACCACAGAACAAGGTATATCTCCTTTAGTTATGAATTTCTTTCTGTAGCCAGTAATATGCATTGGGACACTGTTTATCTTCCTTACCAGTGAGCAGACTATACTACTAAAATGAGGATTCATGATATTTTTTTCCCTCAGCATGCCAGATGCTTTGCTAAAATTTTGTGCTACATATGTTGGATTCATGAGAACTGTAATACTTTGTTTGTTAGGTAATAAATTGTTAATCCATACTTAAGTTCATCATGCCTCATCAAATGGTTAGAACAATTATCTAAGTTTGAGTTATGCAGTTTTGAGTCCAATTTTTCTGCAAAGAGGCACTTCTGCAGCGACTGCTTATTTAGCAATGCAAATTGGAGATCGAATGTAAGATTCATAGCTAACTAAAGGATTCTCGGATGGAAGCGACTGCCATGTCGCCCTGAATTGCTCTGGCCATTCGATCTTCCGTTGGATGGCTGAGATTGTGTGCAGCGGATTTTGCGATGGAAAAACTGCATCACAACCACAACTCTAATTCTTCTCAGCCTATAAAAATGAAAACTGCAAAGATGTTAAACCAGTATAGACGCCTGCTTCCATGCACTTTCCATTATTTCGTACTCATGTATCATTCGTTGTGTTCTAGATTCAATGTATGATAATAGTTACATATTATTTATCCAGGACTCCAAGGACAACATTTAATCTTCTAATGTTGCATCCACGCAAAATGCACACTGCAGTATGTGCTTTTGCCTTAACCACTAGATAAATGTTGCCAATACAATCAAAATTTGCAAAGGCTATCTCCTGCATAGATTAATAAATTTTTCAAAAAATGGTCTTTCTCCTTGTTCATGTATTTCCATGACTTGAGACCAATGAACAACTCCAGTTCCTTAGTTCTCAGGCTATAAAAATGAAAACTGCAAACATGTTAAACCAGTATAGACAGCGCCTGCTTCCATGCACATTCCATTATTTTCTATTCATGTATCATTTGTTGTGTTTTAAATTTCCTGTATGTTAATTATTCACATGTTATTTTTGCAGGACTCCAAGGACATCATTTCATCTTCTAATGTTGCGTCCGTGCACAAAGCACACCGTAATATGTGCTTTTGCCTTAACCACTGGATAAATGCTGCCAATACAGTCAAAATTTACAAAGGTTATCTCCTACATAGATTAATGATTTAAATTCCTCAAAAATGGTCTGTCTCCTTGTTCATGTATTTCCATGACTTGAGACCAATGAAATAAAAAGACCATACATGTGCAAACAACACTGAATTGTTTCCTTGTTGTACCCTGCAGGATCCTAATTTCAAAAAACAACTGTTTGTGGAAAGTTTCCCTGAAAGGTGAGTGCTTGTGAGAATGCATTACATGAATATTTCTACCCGTTTCTACTTAAAATCTCAGAAGTGCTAATACAAAATTGACTGATGACCTTCCAATCAATATTCTGGCTCATTTTCAAAGCCATCCTCAATAGTCATTACGAATGTTTCATGTCTTACATATTGTTTTCCTTTAAAGAATGAGAGGTTGCTCTACTCATTCTTTTTTCTGGTGATGCAAATTCATATCTATTTGTATACACTGGGTGTGGTTTTCTAATTCATTGGACAGACTAAGTCCTTGTGCATGTTCCATAGAGTATTGTTTACATAATCAAAACCAATGATTAATCAGTTCTTAGCTATTCCATTTTTCCACCAATTGTGTTTTTTTAAAAAATAGATATTGTTTTACATTTCCACTTCATTATAAAGAAAACACTAATGCTACTTTACAAAACTTGAAATCTCATAAGCCATTGCAACATCAAACGAAACAACATCTTTCAATGTCCGCCTAAATATGTGTGTCTAGCTAAAATCTCTCTCTCTAATGTTTCAAGAATATGGTAATATCACCATCTAAGAATACTGTACTTCCCTTCGATGTTGAGTTTCAGTGGAGGTTCTGCTTAAAGTCAATTTTCTTTTAGCACTGGCGTGTCTATAACAGTCCAAACCAGTGTACTTGTCCCCTTTTTTTCACTTCTGCAGATAATGATATGCAGCATTCCTGTGTGCTCGAGAAAAAAAAAATAATCTGCTTACAAAATATGCAAAATATCATTTACATTGTCACATATAGTATAGTTTTTTAGTGCTATGTTCAAATTGGTCTTCGTGTGTACAAGGAGCATGTAGTAAGCAGGGAAGATCATACATTTACCAAGAGAGCATGGGATAGAAAAGAGTCTGGGATAGCTAAGATTGAAGCTGCGTACAATCTTCTTTTGGGGATTTGTTTGTTTAGATCCAGGACAACTTGGACAGCCCGATCTCAATCTCACACCAAACAAAGCCCCCTTTCCAAAGAGGTTTATGTGATAGAGCTCGAGAAAGCTGATAATGCACTGGGAACCACAAAATTTAACAGCTTGGCTTCACTGTGAATGCTTAATTTTTTTATTGGTTGGCCAATTATATATAAATTCATTGCTATCTGAAGTACGGGTCAGACTAGGGATTATCCAACCTTCGGCATGTTCCAGATCAGCATGCAGGACAACTTTGCACTGGATGATTTTGGTCACCGGATGGTTTTCTTATTAGGGGATTTGTTAGTGGATCCTTTAAAATTTGTATTCAACCTGTAATATGTGTTTTCAGCACCTTTTTCTTTCTTAATTAGTTGAAAGGCAGGGCTCCTGCCATCTCTCTCTCTCATCCCCCCACCCCAAAAAAAAATTCGTATTCAGTCTCCTGACTTAAGTTGTGCTTCCTGAAACTTGATGATTATTTGCTTGTAGTAATGTGCTATTTTTCATGGTTACAGGAGGCTCCAGCCTTCGATCTACTGCCTCAAAAAGAGTAGGGAGATAAGACAATGTTGCAGTGCAAACGGTATATAGTTAAACGCACTTTATGCTTCATTTGTGCTACATCAGTTGTAATCTGGAAACTATATCAGTTAGTTGAAATGTGCAGTATCTTGCTTACATATGCAGACTGCATCAGCTCCTGGACCGACAAAGGCAAAATGCAGCCGCTCATTATTAACCAAAATACTAACAGAGCAGCATCAAGCCATCAGCAGCTTGGCAGTTCTACCTAATGTAATGTAATGTAATGTAATGTAACATATAGACTACCAAATATATAAAGCATCTGGCAGCGCATATAATATATGTGCCTATATACCATCTTGAATGTGTAATATACACATTCTGAATATATATGTGTACCTTATTACTCATACTACAATCTACATATTCAATATATTTTCTCTATGTTCAAAATTTTTCATGTGCCTCCCTACGCGCGCGATGGCGCGCGCCCTGCACTAGTTAGAAATAAATGAGGCTTATTATGCACCATAAATAGATTTATTAGGAAAGGGGTACTTGGGAAGCGACACCCATGATGGCTGTTACAAGCATGCATGTGTCAAAGTTGATTGATGCTAGATAAAATGGATGCAAGGCTATCAATAAATCAGTAAAAAATGCTAACATTAATCATTAAATTTTACATTAAAAATACTAGTACTTCTTATGTCAAATATATATATATAATTCTCACTTTTTGAAGAGTCAAATAGTTTGACGTTTGACCAAAGTTATATAAAAAGAGTACTAACATTTATGATACAAAGTAAGCATCATTAAACTGATTATGTTATTGTTAACCTACTTAAAAACATAAATACCAATACTCTTTATCATAAAACTAATTAAGTTTAAACAGATTTGACTGGCACATATCTTATAGTAGCATTTCTTTTAGGATGGAGGGAGATAGAAAAGAATAAACTAACATCAACAATTTGAATACGCGTGGTGATTAAACGGTGTTGGGTGTCTCGGTCAAATGAAGCTTTGTTTCATCCTTTTTATATTCATCCATGTGGAATAAGCCAGGTAGTAACAAAATGATCTCCATATTAACATAAGTAACAAATAATGCAGCACATATGGATAACTTATTGAATTACCTGTAATGAGCAACAATTTCGAGACTTGGAGATAGAGAAGAAAAGGAAACTTGCTTGGTCAATTTGCTCTTTCTTTTTATTCAACTTTTACTTTGATAAAATAAGTACATACATACACTACACATTTTATTTTTAGTGAGAAATATACTCCCGCCGTCCCAAAATAAGTGTCGTTTTTGCTTCCCGAGAAATAACTTTAATTAAATATATAGTAAAAAATATTAATATTTATAATACATAATTAATATCATTGGAAAGATCTTTAAGTCTAGTTTTTTAACAAATTTATTGAGAGATATAAATATTGCACGTATTTTCTACAAATCGAGTCAAACTTGTGGCACGAAAATCTAAAACGACACTCTTTTTGGGACGGAGGGAGTACAATTTAGGGGGGGGGGGGGGGTGGACTTGGCCTCCTCGTTCCCCATTTCCCATGCTAGCTACTGAGGGCAATCAGAATGTATTTAGACTAGGTGGTCTCAGTGTCAGGTATCTATAAATATATATGGACTATTTTGTCACACATACTTGTTTAACAACACATAGACACAATTTTCTTCTTGATCATGAACCTACCATGATTAAATGGGTGGGCTTAGTGTTAGGTATCCATATATATGCCTTGTGATCGCCGATTGTCAATTGAACTTGTTTATTTTTTTGTTTAGCAACACAGGCTAACAGAATTTTGTTCTCCTCGATGCAAGAGCGATCAAAGAAATCCTTAGAATTTTTGGAGAGGCATCCGGCCTGAGGACCAACCTCGCCAAGTGTTCCATCACGCCGATCCATGTTCCGGACAACAACCTGCCACAGCTGCAGGAAATTCTTGAGTGCCTATCAACACAGTTTTCCATCACGTACCTCGGCCTGCCGCTCAGCACAAAGAAGATCCCCAGAGCACGGATTCAGGCGGCTGTTGATACAATCAACAGGAGACTACCAAGCTGTCATGGCCCACTCATGACCAAGAGCGGTCGACTTGTTTGGATCAAATCCGTTCTCTCAGCGATCCCCATCTACACCATCATTGCAGACGGGCTGCCACCGTGGGCGATCCAAGAGATTAACGGGATCTGCCACAGGTTCCTTTGGACAGGAAAGGAAGGATCAGTAAGGGGAAAATGCGCGGTTGCTTGGTCTGTGATTTGTCGGCCGACCGACCTTGGAGGCCTCGGCGTCCCCGACCTGCGGCTCGCGTCCATAGCTCTGCAGGCCCGGTGGCTTTGGCTCAAGAAGACCGACGACACTAGAGCCTGGGCACAGCTGCCCATCGCGGCGTCCAAGGAAGTGTCCGCCTTCTTCGACGCCTCCACGTTCACCATGATTGGCAACGGGCAGACCATAGCTTTTTGGACTGATCGCTGGATCCAAGGCAAAGCTGTCAAAGACATAGCACCGGCCCCGTTGGAGTTCGTCAGCCGAAGGGACATCAAGGAAACAACCGTCGCGGCGGCCATGGAGAACCGGTCATGGATACGCCAAATAACGGGGGGAGGGGGGGTCACCGTTCCAGCCATAATGGAGTACTTAAGATTGTGGGACATCCTGTCCACAATAACCTTAGGAGAAGGCGAAGACAAACTCATTTGGCGTTGGACAGCTGATGGGGCTTACTCTTCCAAGTCAGCCTACCGTGCGCTTTTTATGGCTGCTACACCGGTCTACGGCTGCCACCTGGTCTGGGAAACCTGGGCACCGCTGCGGGTCAAAATATTCCTATGGCTCGCCATCAGGAAACGCCACTGGACGGCGGATAGAAGACGCTGACACGGGCTTGAGGCAGCAGACCGCTGCTACCTTTGTGACCAGGAGCCAGAAACCATTGACCATATCATCGCCTCCTGTTCGCTCTCGAGACAAATCTGGTGGAACGTCTTGACTATACTTGGTGCCGACGTGTCACAGATCGGAGATGATAGCCTCCTGGATTAGTGGGAGCGCTGGAGGCACAGGTGGCACGGAGAAAAGCGTAAAGGAGCCGACACGCTGTTCGCCCTGGTGGCATGGGAGTTATGGAAAGAGCGCAATGCACGCTGCTTCAGGGGCTCCCCGGCCACCATCAGCCAACTTCTTTCTACCATCAAGATCAACGGAGATCTTTGGATTGATGTCGGGGCCCAAAATCTAGGTTGTCTAGTTCGCGAGTAATTAGCATGTCGAAAATGGGGAGGTCAAGTTCATGGCAACACCTATTAAACCTCCGCCGTCAGCGCTACAGCGCTTTTGTAAAAAAACTTTGCTCTACTTAATATAAAGATACGCAAACCTTTTGCGTATTCGAGAAAAAGAATTTTGTTCTCCTCGACCATGAGCCTACTGGCTACCGTGAGTAAACACATGACTAGGCCCATGATCACCTTGCATTTCCATTCCTTTAGTTTAGAGTAATAAGGAGCACTGATGAGGCCATGGCAGTTGAGCCACTACATGCACAGAAAGAGGAGGGGCTGCGATGATAATAAGAAAATCCACTTTGCCCCAGCAGGCCCAGGCGGAGCGTGTTCCAATCCCGTGGTGGGCCGGGCCCCGTGGTTGGTGGCATTCCGGTCCGGGTGTTGAGTTGGGAGGTTGACCGTGACCCAACAACAGCCCACTCCTGCTCATCCGTTTGCTTCCAAGCAGGATTCCTCATGTCCTGTCCACAAACCACCTATCTACCAAACACACGAATGGATGTGATCGATCAACTTTCTACCACTGCTACAAACAAGTACAGAGTAGTAGCTTCTGAGAATTCAGAATTGGTGATATACTATGGTACAATAGTGGATAATATCACAACAGTTTTTATTTAATGCTGTAAATTGTATTGTAAACACGAAATTGAAGAAGTTCAGTTATTGAGCTGTGCAAAATAAAAATAAACATGACATAAAAACTGGCATTTCAGCCTTCGACAAAGGAATAGGACTGGTGGTCGTTGATCTACTTTGGTGATTCCTCAATTGGTGCCATATGTTTTGGCATTTCGGCCTTATTGACAAGTATAGTACAGAGCATCAATCTGCATACTGAAGACGTTGGAAATGCAGAGCAGGACACCTCACTGTCACTGTTGGAATTGACAGACCATTATTGGCAATGCAGTTGTTAGCTTGTCGCTGCGGGGCGGCGCCATTGCTGGAGGGGTGCCGCTTGGGCTTGGTGTCGCGCCATTGAGGAAATTGTGGTGACGACGATGCATGCATTGCACCGAAGGTAAAATGGGCCCACATACGTGTCCTCGTACAGTTCTAAAGAAAATTAAAGAATTGGAGTCTGAACTCTGAACCCAACCAAGCTTTATTCGTGTGGAATAAGCTGCAAGCAGTAGCAAAATGATCACCAGATTCCCACAAGTAACAAACAGTCTATCACAATCACCCGTAAATGAGCAACAATTTCAGAGTTTCAGAGGGAGAGAACAAAAACCAAAATCCAACACACTTGCTCGGTTGATCTGCTCCTTCTTTTCATACAGCTTTTATTCAGACAAAATCAATACATACATACACATTGATTGATGTACGCAAGAATTGAAGATGAGCTTCAGGCAGGAATAGGTGCACTCTAGTCTATACAAACATACACACACACTACTGCTAACTCATACATACTAGTTTGATTTCCCTGTAACACACAAGTAGATGCAAGAGAAGAAGAGAACATTTCTGCCTGACTGAATGGCTGACTGACTAAATCTGAATGTTTGTTCTGCAGGGCTGCCTCTACCTAGACAAAATCAAAGCGCATGAGGAGCCTGACGGACTTGTACCTGTTGCCCTTGCGATCGTGCAGGGGCACAGCACGGATGCCCTTCTTCAGCTCCCACACCGGCAGGCACGTCTGCCCCCCAAAGTCGTGCTTCTCCGACATGTCGTACTCCTGAACCTCTATCCTCAGGAGGGCCAGCTCTGGCACCCTCAAAGGAAATGTGAACTCCTCATCCCACACCGGCACCCACTGGTCTTCAATCACCTTTGTCTTCTTCATCACAGTGTCTTCCTTTGCTCCGGCGATCCCTACCTGTACATTTTCAGAGAGCATGTCGATTGAGAACCACTAGTTACAACTTCATCCCAGCATGTGATTTTCATGACACTACTGTTAACCCAAATGAACATCTTTGTTGCCTTACCCTGGTATAGAAATCTGGAGGCGAAAACGCATCGAAATGAGTCTTGCTGAAATCCATGCGCCACCCATCACCCATATATACTTTCACCTGCTTGAACATCACACCGGATTTAGCTATATGCTGGACTAGTTCGATTGGAACAGTTTTGAGCAAACTCAGTTGTCAGTCTGGGAAACGTACACCTACCTTGAGAGTTTTCTTCACTGGCAAACTACCTTTGGGGTCGAATACTTCCCCCTTTGGACCTGTCGTTAGCAAGAAGTCAGGTTTTTTAACATACCCACAGCCACCATTGGCTCTGAAAAATCCTTGCATCAGCCGGAGCGCTTTATCATGCCCCTGAAAAACAAACGCAAACATATTATGCCTTACTGCTCTCAGCAGTCACACATCTTAATAGTATGCGAGTGCAAGTATAAAAGTGTCAAAGCAAGTGGAACTTACTGGTTCACGACAGTTAAGAACTGAAATCTCACCTGCATGTTGAATGCAACCATCTGAGCACCATGAGTCCAGGCATTCATTGGATCATAGTTTGAAGAATTAACCCTCGTGCCCTTTGGATACACGCGAAGTATATTATTCTGGGTGAACCTGAGCATAATTTAAATTTTTCTCAGCAAGTGTGACTATAGTAACCATCTTGAAGAGATGTAATGTTATGATTGGTTAATTTTGATAGTGTTGTGATAAATAATTTTGTATTTTCAACTAACAGATAGCATGTGTTGCCTATCTTTTGTACAGAGCTACGGAATTCAGCCTTTTTATTGATTTTTTTTCATGTGTCCTGTAACCTTGGCAACACTGGCAGTTCCCTTTTCCCCCCATTTTTCACATTACATACTGTAAGACTGCAATATAAACCTGCTTCAGTGGCAATATGGCATAAGCAAAACATTGAGATTATAAAACCCACAAAAGCGATCTTTTAACAACTCAATACCACATCTTCTAGTATTCTTGTGCACTGAAATGAATCACACAAATTACCTTATGACTTCAGCACCATGAGAAGTTGTTGCTTTAGCTAACTGTGTCTCGCTCAAAGAAAGCCGCCTGACTTTTTCTGGATCCACCTTTAGCGCATCCCGCAAATGGCCTTTTGGTTTGCCAGCTTGGATGGTGATCAGTTTCCTATACTCACAGGCAGTGTCCTGCTGAAATTTGGGATCATCCTCGTCGGAATCTTCCTCATCTTGTTCATCCAGTTCATCCTGTTTATGGAAATAAGTTTATCTCATTTGTGTTAAATTATGGGTGCGTGTCTAGACAAGATAGTGATATTGCAGACCTTTCCATCAGATTCATCAGCATTTGAATCTATTCTTCTTAGGCTTCCTGTGTCTGCAGCTAGATTTCCACTGCCATTTTGGTTATCAGCATTTGAATCTATTCTTCTTAGGCTTCCTGTGTCTGGCAAATCAGCTATATTTCCACTGCCATTTTGGTTATCCTTAACTTTGAGGAATTCCTTGTACTCTTGTGGGGGTTTAGTAGAGATGATTATTCTTTTCATCAAAGCTGCTGGAGAGGGGAACTCTTTCATTGGGTCTGAACTAGGTATGAAAAGTAGATCTCCGAATGTTTCAGTGAGCATCTATTATAACTTAAAGTCAGAATTGAGGTTCTAAACATGAAAAGTGCAAGGAGCTGATATACTAAGCAAACTTTACCTTAGCTACTTTGGCTTGGAGATCTGGTGTAAGGTGATCCTCAAGAGTAATGACAAGCGGATATGGTGATGCACAAAAGGCATATTCTTTAATGGACTTCAAACACCTGACCATTTCTACCGGTGCAGTCAACGTCCTTTAAAATGCCAAGAAAAAAGATGAGTCGGGGAGACAATTTTTGCAAAGCCAGAGAGGACAAAAAGGATGGTTGCAAATTCAAGAAGCATGGACAAACTGGCCTATACAAATATAGAACTATGCAGTGGTATTTCAGGGGAAATATGTTTCTTGCTACAAAAGAACTGAATGCATCCTTCCTCTTGGAAAAAGAGTGATGCTAGGAATACCATGCTACATATGAATAATATGTGTTTTCTTCATGTGTACCCATAATGCCATCTTGTTTTGGGAGCTTTGAGTACTGGTCACACCACACCCATAATAGCATCATCACACATAAGCAGTTGTATTTACTTGCAGTTACAATAATTCCATGTGGTAAAAATAATGAATGTGTTTGGAAAACAGAATTCATACCCTCCATGAAGAATATCGACATTGGTCTTTGAAGAATTTGGCCACATATCGAGCTCAATGACTCTAACACCCCTCTGCAATGCCTTTATAATTGGGACATCGCTGGAGTCACTATTGAGCTGGTTCCCAGTCAGGTAAGAATTATGTCCGGTGAACACGAAATAATGAGAGAATGGGGCAGACATGTCCTGGTGAACCTGGACAAAGATTTTAGACAATGGTGAGACAAGAGGCAAAAAAACAATTTATCGGTATTGATGAACAATATTTTGCACGTCTTTTGTACAAGAGGCTAAAGCACATCACATTCACAAACAGTGCAAAGAGTTATGGTTCACGAGCTTTGAAATCAAATCAACAATTGATAGTAGAAAGTAATCCAAAGCCGCATCTTTTATACCATTTTGAGAAGAAGACTGTTGGTATTTCTACTCGGCTATCTATTAGTATTTGGTGGCTACAATGTGAAGGCAGAGTACAACAAATAGTAGGAAATGCAGCAGTAGCGTCCAAAATTGAATTGGATTGCAGCATCCCTACAGAGAGAGGAGGACAGTGACAAGCAATGACCGGTGTTGGAGAAAAAGACAGGCAATAGCTGAATGAGATGAGTCATGAGTGGCAGGTAATGGCTGAATGTAGCATTGAAGCATGTTCGGGGAACTGAATGGAGCGAAGCTCCCATGTACTCCAACAATTCCATGGATTGAAAGACAGAGACAGGTAAAATTGAAATCTTTTTTTCCCTCCTCTATTAATATATTTGCCTGGCAGAAGTCCTGCCAAAATTGCAATCTTTTTGAGGTGGGAGGGAGGCGGGATTTGACAGTTGACCTCGGGGAAAGTTAGTGCTATTGCAGTCAACCATCAGTAGTGTTGTAAGACTGTTAATCGTAGCTTAACAGCAGACAGAAATGGAATCATGAGCATGGAGATGGAGGTAGCTAATTAATCATGTAGCGGGCAATCAATCAGCATCGATGATGATCGACAAAAATGGAGGTAAGTAGTAAGCAGTGATTAGTCCAGTCGTGGGATTAGGTGGAGAGGAGGGAGAGGCAGGAGACAGCAGGCGCCAGGCAAGAGGCAACCAACCTGGTGAGGAGGGCCCATGGGCGGGTTGAGTTCCGGCGAGAAGAGGAAGGCGAAGAAGTCGTCGAGCGTGGGCATGGCCGGCGCCGGCGACCTGGTGACGAGGCGGGCGATGCCATGTCCGACCGAGGCAGCCGTGAGCAGGGCGAGGATGCGGTCGACGTCGGCGGGGTGCTCGGCCTGCGCCTGGGAGAGGAAGCGGCGGAGGGCGTGGACGTCGGAGGCGAAGGAGAGGTAGGCGGCGCGGACGTCGGGCGGCGGCTGGGCGTCCGGGGATCGGAACTTGCGCGTGAAGCACATGCAGTACTTGTACTTGTAGCTACCCATGGAGGATGGATCCTCTGTTCCAATCCTCCTCTGCTGGTAGACTGGTAGTAGAGGTAGTACGGTGGTGATTCTTGAGCTCGCTGGGTTGCTCGGAATGACGGAATCTGATCTGCCTGACGAGGGAGAAGCTTTACTACCCTACCCGCCGGCCCTGGGCATTTCTCTCCGCGTGGAGGCCGCGTTGCCTTGACCTTGACGAGGAGGAGGAGATTCGGGGGAAGGGAGTAATGGTGGAATAGAATACTAGAACTACTACTAGTAAAAGAATAATAATAGAATCAACTGGGAGGAGGAAGAAGAAGAAGAAGAAGAATAATAATAATAATGGGGGAATGCAGGCGAGGAGACAGAGGAGATGGAGAGATGGAATGAGCCTGGACTCCCACTTCCCTCCTGATGATGATGCTGATGCAGATGTTCTTGTCCCTAATTAATTAATTAATTAATTATTATCCTGTGCAAGTGCCGCTAATGCTACCTCATTTCCATGCATGTCCATAGAAAAAGAAAAGAAAAATTAAGACAAGTCAGCATTTGTTCCACAAAACCCCTCACTAGTATCACAAAATCCATTGTTCCTCCGGTGTCACTTTTTATTTGGAACCTAGCTAGCTATCTAGCTAGGGCGCACACAAAAAAAGTTTTTATTCCTATATCAAACTACTCCTTACTTAGCCTGCCTGTCGATTGCTTAAAGAGAATGGGTTGCTCTACTTATCAACACGTGCATCCAGTGAGCGCACCTTTAACACAATCTAATCTATTTTGCTTCTTCCTCCTTGCCACCAAGGGCGTGTTTGCGCCCCTGGCCCAACGGCCCGGCTGCACCGGCTCACTCCTGAGCCGGGCTCCTACGGGTCAAAATACGCTCTCTCTCTCTCTCTCTCTCCTGGCTCTGGGGAAACAAAATAAAACTCCGTTTTTGTGTGGTCTGGCTGCTTTAGACTCCTTTCGGCTCTACTCAGCCCACGGCCCAAGTTCGGGTCACCTTTCACTCCCCACCGGTGCCTCTCCCTTGCCACGTCATAGGCCTAAGCCGCCGCCGCCGCAATGAGCAACAGAGCAAGAGAAGGCATCGCCGCCGCGGGAGGTGGAGAGCGGGGAGGCAGCGCCGCGGCTTCGTGCTCCTCCCACTGCTGCGCGCTACCCACGGCTCCGATGGCCATGGCAAATTCCGCCCCGTCTTCTCCTTCTTCTAACTCTCCTCCTCAACGCTGCTGCTGCTGCTGCTAGGATGGTATTTAGAAGAAGCCCGACGCCGCCCGGCTGTTCAAGCTCCACCGCACGACGTCCAATACACCGACAAGGGCGAGAAGGAGGCCGTGATGCCCACGCCTGTGCAGAGGACGTGCTCGTCACCTTCCTTTGGCAGACCCCATGAGTGTTCGCTGAAATGACTATGAGGATAGAGAAGAGAATGGTGGGTGGCAACGCTACTACTCATTGGGTACATGGTAGGCATATCTATTGGTACAAACAAAACAAACACAATCTCGCTAAGGCCAGACTAATTTGATATATGGGCGCAAAGAAAGAGCAGTTGCAGCAGGCTTGCCAAGACATGGGCCTATCGAGCAGACTGAGCCGGTCAGGTGCAGGGTCGCAAACACGCCCCAAAACTCCAGACTCAGCAAAGTCAAAACTGGAAGGATTCTTTTTAATTTACTTGCTCAAGACTTGTCCCTGCACTAATATACGAGAAACACCATGTAACTTGCCAAACAATTGGCCATACCCAACCATTTTTTACACCATGTTATCCTCCATCTCTCTCGCACTTCTATTATTGTTTAAGAAATCAACTTATTTATTAAAATTTGACCAAATCTTACTACCTCCATCCGGAAAAGAATACAATTACGAGAACCATGCCGGTCAAATTTGACCAAAAGTATTTATATCTCTAAATAATTTTAATATGAAAATATATTCTATAACTAATATGATGGTACTTATTTTGTCTTCTGAGTGTTTTTTTCATATAATTTTAGTCAAAGTTTAGACTATTTGACTCCTCAAAATATGAGAATTGCATTCTTTTGTGAATAAAGGGAGTACAAATATTGATGATATTGTCTCTATCCTAAAGAAATTCAACTCTAGCATCCTGATATCTTTTATTTCTTATATAAATATATCTTTTTGTGTCATAACTATTGGTATCCTTTTTTTATAAATAAACTTTGTCCAACTTTACATAGTTTGACCAGAGATCGATGTAGAGTTGCATTTTTTTGGATAGAGATAGTACCAAATAAATATTATTATATTAGTTATGAAATATAAACCTGTTGGTAGAAATAATTATTAATACTATTTTTAAATTAACTTTGAAATTAGTTGATTTCTTCAAATGTGAGAAGTGCCTTCTTTCGGAGCACACCCATGTATAATAATATTCATTCATGTCACATTATTAATTTGTAGTAAACAAGTGCATTGACCAAACGGCTCACAACTAATTTGTAATTTGTAGGAATTAAAGCTCGGCTAATTACCACTAAGTCATATCTAATTGGTGCTACTTTAATTTGTTTGTTGTTGTGTTGGTGGTTATTTCATTGTAGTCTACATATATACTCCACCTGAACTTAAACACCTTGGCAAGCTAGATGCAAATGATTGGAGAAAAATAATGTTGTTGTCATGCTGTAATTTCATACAGAGTGAGGGACTGATTTGCAAAGATACTATTAATTCTAAAGAATTCTAAAGAAATGGTGAGGGTCAACTAGATGAATCCAAACAATACTGTATTGCATTGGGAAATGGATACAAAAATATAAATATCATGACTCGAGACGACAGATCGATCGAGTTGGGTTTCATAAACCGTGTTATATTTTGGACAACTCGACATGGGCTAAAAAAAGATTTTTTTTCATACATCTGTTCGTGTAATATATATATATATATATATATATATATATATATATATATATATATATATATATATATATATATATATATATAACATGAACCTTACAGTGTTTTTCTCTCATAAAAAATTACGTGAATAATACTTTGAGCCAGCCTATTACTGAGTGCGTTGTACTACTACTAGTGGTGAGCAGCAATATTGGATCTTACTTAGTGGCCGTTCTACGAGACCTTTATTCTCATATTCATACAGCTTTTAGTTTGTTTATTCGACCAGATCGTTTTCATCACCAACCATGGATCTTCTTTGTTGATTTCCTTTTGCATTTTGTTTCCAGGCGTCGGTACAATGTGAACAGCCTTGACCTGATCAGCAGCTGGGACTGCACTGTACTGCAGCGATAAGATGGAACCCAATTCCAACCACCAAATTAAGGATCACCATGGACACCAGTTGTTCATACTGGTCCAACGTGGTACTATTGTTTCTTTTTATAATTCGCAGTTTCAGTTTGTTGGGATGTTGAAGCCCTGGGTCTTTGTACCTTCTCTCTTGCTGCTGTGGTAATCTTAAGATTACTTGTGAATTCTTGTACCTTTTCAAACTCTACTTTCTCTTAATATAAAAGCCATGACTCACGGTAAAAAATAAAGATCTATGGTACTCAACTTAGATCTTTTTTGTTTAGTGTCTGGAGGATACAAACATGCATAGTGTTAGTGTTATTGTCTGGAGGATACAAACATGCATAGATCTCTTTTGCATCACAATAAAAGCCGTGAGTATAGTGTTATTGTTTAGTGTCTGGAGGATACAAACATGCATGTAGTAACCAACTTTAATTTACTCATCCCTCCATGACTCCATTTACGAGTAAGTAGTATTTATGTATATTTGACATATAAAGTCTTGAAGTGAAATCATAATTTTGATAAATAATTGTAGCTATAAATATGTTAGACCGGAACACATGTCAGACACAGAGATATATATCCAATTAAAAACAAACACTATGCTTTTTGGGGGTTTAAAAAAAAAGAAGGTTCGCACAGCACTTGCTTTATTCTTTGCTATGCTTCTTCCCTCAGCCAGTTAGTTAGGCAAAAGCAGACAAGCCTGTATATCTGTATGTTTGGTTAAAAATGTCACTCTCTACTTATTTATTTACACAAGCAAGTTAACAAATCCTAACACGCATCGTTGCAGAACATGGCGGCCAGCCCGGACAGATGAGTTCGGTGCATCCAGCTTCAATGATATTTCTTCCACTGTTCCATTTGTAAATAGTTCTATCTTTTTTTAATAGGTACATAAATTTTTAGAACGGAGGATAAAGCACTGGTAAAGAAATGACTTCTATCAATATCAAAATCACCTAATATAATTAAACCTACCTACCCCCCCCCCCCCTTCTCGATATGGTGATACAAGGCTGAAGTGATTTTAGGCTAGTCTCAATGCATGTTTCATGGAAGTGTCATGCACATTAAATAGGGTGCCATATAAGTAAAATTGCTGACTTGGCAGGATCATTAAATGAAGGAGTTTCATCAGATGAGGCCAGTCTCAGTGGAGAGTTTCATAGCGTTGTTTCCAAGGTTGCCATGTCATATGAAATAAAATAAAACTTGAATGAAACACCCACTCTCAATGGAGAGTTTCATTCCATGGTTTCATAGACATTTAATTTCAAGACTCATAGAGAGTTGGTAATCGTGCCAAGAGAGTTTCATCTAAATGAAACTCATTTCTTCCCTCTCTTCTTAAATACGCTGCCATGTCATCCAAAATGCCTATGTGGCAGTCTATTTAATGTGAATGAAACTCCCACTAAGACTAGCCTGAGAGAGGAGTTTCATCCCCATAAAACTCATATGGCTCGGTTACCTATCTTGGTAACTATGCCATAAAATTAGGGCACTCACAATTCAGACTCTATCATAGAGTCTAAAGTTATTTATTACCTCGAATAATGTGGACTTAGAGTCTAAATAAGACTTGGAGTCTTATTTTTTCTACATCTTTCTTCAATAAATATGCTGCCACATCAGCAAAATACCAATGCAAGACTCTATTATGGAGTCCAAGACAATTAATTACATATTATTTATGGTATTTTGCTGATGTGGCACCATATTTATTGAAGAAAGAGGTAGAAAAAATAAGACTCCAAGTCTTATTTAGACTCCAAGTCCACATTGTTCGAGGTAATAAATGACTTTAGACTCCATGATAGAGTCTGCATTGTGAGTGCCCTTATACGTTGAGACTGATCTTAGGAATTCACAATGGGTGATCCGGACTACAAGAAACAGAGTTATATCTTTAATAATGGTCCGGTCAACATTGATGCTTGGGAAAAGAGAGTTCAATGAAGAATTTGGCTTAGTGTGCAACAAATAATCTCTTATATTAACAAAAATTTTGAGTGATACAAGGTAGAAGTGATTTTAGGAATTCACAGTGGGTGATCCGGACTACAAGAAACAGAGTTATATCTTTAATAATGGTCCGATCAACATTGATGCTTGGGAAAAGAGAGTTCAAGGAAGAATTTGGCTTAGTGTGCAACAAATAATCTCTTATATTAACAAAAATTTTGATTGATTGTTTGTTCCAATAGCACAAGTGATTAAACCCAAAGTTTAAACCAAAAAAAATGCTCCTGCCAAATTTCCCTTCTTCACTTATTTTGTTTTCTCAAGTGCACCAACCTTCTCCTCTCCTGTCAAATCATCAGTCATCAGACAACTTCAAATCCTCTGCTCATGTGACATTTTCCAGCATTCACTCACCTGCACCTGTTAAAATACAAACACAGTAATTTCAACGCTAATGCAGCACCCAATGCCAAATCAAGGGAGAGCTAAACAGTTGTGCGCATACTAGCAGATAACTAGAACATGATAAATCACAGTAACTAAAGAGGGCAAAATAATCATAATAACATCTTTGATGTCTCATACCAGAAAAAAAAAAGCATGATTAAGCTCAATATAAACAAAATAATCATAGTAAAGGCAGATCTATGGTGAAGCAAGAATTACAGGGCTTAATCAGTAGGGCAAAGCAAACAATCCGAAAATTAGGTAATATAATACCAAGTAACAAGCTGGTGTAGCAAGTATTAATGCAGCAATAGACACTGGAGCTAGAAGATTGACAGGACGATTCACATACAGTGGACTCACAAACAAAATTAGAATAAATTCGATATATTTCTTATTTTTATCTAGGAGTAGTAACTCTCAAGGGAAGAACAAATAGAAAGAGTGTCATTAAGTTGGCTTGTAATGACACTCTCATTAAGAGTCTCTTTCTATTTGGTACTGATGCCAAGTACCAGGCAGATGCAACAAGTAATTAATGAAGCAATAGACGCCAGAGCACATCTAAGCTAGGAAGATGCACATGTAGTGATCTCACATGCAAAATTAGAAGAAACTAGGCACAATGCATAAGGAAGGGAAAGGAATAATTAAGTTGACATGTAGGGTTTCATTCATTCATCTGCAGATCTAATATGAGAAAAGAAGGATCAAGCAAAGCTCGGCAACACAATGACAATGACAATCAGGGCATTTCATCATACTTAATTCATCATAAAAACCGTCTAATTTGGTACTCTGATCCAGTCCGAGGAAGCAAGAGCGATCAGATCATATGCATGCTGTGCAGCAGTGTGGGAGCGGTAGAGTTTGCCGAAGATGTGGAGGGCAGTGACGAGGCCAATAAACAGAGCGACATGATGAGAGCACCATGGTGGCATGGTGGGTGAGAGGCGCAGGACTGGCGCCTCATCTGTGTAGAAGTAGAGCATGGTGCTCCTGTCACCACCAGAGAAAACACCCCCCTGCCGGATGTGGTGGCGCGGCGGCGGCGCATCCCGACAGCTGCTGTAGCCATGCTACATTGCTACGTGGGTCGATGACGGCTGGGTGGGTACCAGCATCGACGCCGCCGATAAAGGACTGGGACTATAAGGAGGAGCGGGCCATGCATGACAATGTCGTACTATCTTTGAAAGAAGGTAGAAGATGACACCCAATCCAAGGGAAAGGGATGGGGAAAGTCTGGGCTACAATTAAAAATGTTGAAAAGGTGATAGGAACCACCATGTAGTCACTCCTTGTGCACTCACCACCCCCAAGTCATTATTAATTTTACTTTTAACAACAATTCCTTAGATCTTTATCGGCACCTAGTAATAATCTTTTTACCCATTTTAATTAATCCAAAATATGTGGAAGTTCTCAGTTTTTTCTACTCAAATTATCCTAATTTTCACCAAGTTTGTTAGAAGGACTTTTGTGATATCAGATGACACATTATCAAATATATTTTCATAATTTATCTCTTTTATATATGACATATTAATACTCTTCATAATTTATCTCTTTTATATAGGACATATTCTCCTTGCTACACTACTGCATACAGGGGCTTTTCTCGGAGCTTGGGACGCTCGGCAAAGGCTTTGCTGAGAGTGGCTCTCGGCAAAGGCCTGTCGACACATCTTTTATCAGCAAAGAGGTCTTTGTCGAGAGCTATTCTTCGAGCTCTCGGCAAAGAAAAGTAGTTGTTACGGCCATTGGCGGATGACGGCGGATTTGCCGAGAGCTACCTGGCCAAGCTCTCAGCAAAGAAATTTAATTTTTTTTTGGAAAAAGTCTTTGTCGAGAGCCTTCAGGAGTCTCTCAGCAAAGAGATGTATTTTTTTTGAAAACCTCTTTGCCGAGAGCTTTCAGTTGAGCTCTCGGCAAAGTAATTTTTTTTTTTAATAAGCACTTTGCTGAGAGCCAGGTCTGAGGCTCTCGGCAAAGCTGGGTTTTTTTCCATGGAGATGGCTCCTTTGCCAAGAGCCCTGGCCCTGGCTCTCGGCAAATCTACCATTTTCTTCAGCTTTGCCGAGAGGGCTCTCGGCAAAGGCACCATTTTTCTAGATTTGCTGAGAGCCCTCCTCGGCAAATCGATCAAATTTTTTTTCTGTTTTTTCATCCAATTTCTAATGAAATGATCATATCACACATATATTTCCAGAAAATCACATATTTCACATCCAAGAGCTTATAGCTCACATATTCGACATCGATGACAATATATACCACATAATCCACATAAAATGATCATTTCCATCACTTTGTCCATCACAACAAGTTCAAATACTCCAAACTAAATTCACATACATCCAAACTAAGTCCAACATGTTCAATAACCACATATTCCACAAAGTTCACATGTTTAAACAAAACAAGTGCATCACCACATAGTCCACATACTCTAAACTAACTGCATCTCAAGCTAAGTCGACCTGACTCACTGTGAAGGCTCCCAATTGATAGGAGAGACACCTAGGCCGCGTACCGCAGGAGAGCCACCATCTGGAGGTGTCGGCGAGATGCCAGGTGTTGGAGAAATGCCAGGTGCCGCGTTCGAACCCGCCGACGGAGGCTGCACAAAGGAGAACATAGTTTATTAGACAAGACGATGGCAATAACTAGTTTAGGACTTACTTATGTCTTTGAGTTTTCTTACACGAGTATTAATAGGAGTAGTAAATACATGAGGGGTTGTTGTAGAGCCAGTAGCGTAGCTGGCAGGGCTACACCCATTTGAGCCCCAATCGGCTGCAGGAACGCTATCATTTTTGCCATCATTAATAGGAGTAGTAAATACATGAGGGGTTGCTATGGAGCCAGTAGCGTAGCTGGCAGGGCTACACCCGTTTGAGCCCCAATCGACTGCAGGAACGCTATCATTTTTGCCATCTGTTGTTGATGGGCAAGCTGGTCGGCCTCTCGCTGGCGCTCTTGAGCCTCCAACCGCTCGACCATCCTCTGCTGCTCGGCCCTTGATGTTTCGAGCTCAGTCTACAACATTGAAAATCAAATGTTAGAGTAATGCAAAGGTAACAAAAGCAATGTGAAGTAAAACTATTGAAAAATAATGAACAACCTGGATTGCGTCGACCCGGTGTTGTGCCGGCTCCGGCCGTGGGCGTATGGGCGGGCGGTTGCTCACGCTCGTGGTCGATGCTCGGATCTGGTAGAGGGTGGTAGTAGTCGACCTGTCGATGACGTTGTTGCCAATCCAGTAGCGCCCATGCTTCTTACCGCCTCCTATCCTCATGACAAGGTCTCCATCAATGTCGTCGGTGGATGGATCGTAGTCCGGGCCATGGACCTGCCTTGCCGCCTGCGCGTAGGCAGGGACCTTGTTGTAAACGCCTGCATTGGTGTACGCCTCGTGTGGGTCGTCCAAGCTGAATGAGAGACGTCGGATGACGCCGGGCTCTTGTGGTACATGCCACACGCAGCGATGTTCAGGTTTCTGAGGATCCGACGTGACGCCGTGCATGAAAATTTCTGAAATTTTTACCACAAGCTACACATGTGATATGATGACACCTCGTCAAGTTTCACGATTATTTGAACTCATTTGGATTTTCTATAATTAAAACCTATTCCGCATCGTCTCAAAAGTCAGGGTTCGCGAAGCAAACGTGCGAGAGCTAGGGTGTTTTCATGCACACGGCCTTGAATTAGCGTAAGTACCATGAATATCAACTTTTCATGCATACAAACGCGTGATTTCATGCACTTGTAGTTCTAACCTACATTTTTCAAGCAATTCACTAAAACAAAAAAACAAGAAATATAGCAAATATTGATAAAATTATACCAAATTTGAATATGTCCCATAACTTTAACTAGGGAGCATAGGGAAAATGTTTGGAGGCCAAAAACAAAAAAATTGTCAAGAGGCCTTGCCCTAGCTCTCGGCAAAGAACTCTCTTTGCCAAGAACTGAAACATAGCTCTCGGCAAAGACCCAAGTTTGCCGAGAGCCTAACGAGGCTCTCGGCAAAGGAAACTATGTTAGCCCCGTCAAGCTCTTTGTCGAGAGCTCCAGCTAGGCTCTCGGCAAAGAGCTCAGTATGCCGAGAGTCTGCCTATGCCGAGAGCCTGGCTCTCGGCAAAGACCTGTTTGCCGAGAGCCCGATAGAAAGCTCTCGGCAAACCTCAAAGCTCTAGGCAAATCTAGTGTTTCTCGTAACGCTAGCTTGCTTCAGAAAACAAATCAACGCGGATCATCTCTGATCCCCTAGACCCTCTAGCTCGTCTCGATCTGACTTCGACGGCTCTCCACCGTACCATTGTCTTGTTTTTTTCGAAAGATTCGTTACCGACTTTCATTGATAAGAAGTAGGGAATTATGTACAGAGAGTTCAAAGTTTTGCCAGGCTTTTCGCACGAGTGTGAGAGTCATGTCAACTCTATCTACTTTACATTATAGTATAAGAAGAGAAGAAAACAACAAAGCCCAGCAAACATCGAGCAAAGAAAGGCAAGAGAAAAACTACTAAACCTAAATCTAAACCTGTACCAAAGACTATATGGGGTCCAGGGAGCCCCAAGTGAGAACACAGTGTCGCCATTGGGACCAACTAAGGCAACCCCTTGTTTCCTGCTCTTATCCACACCTTGGCCTCCTCGTGAATGGCCTGGAAAACCTGCACAGCTGAATTACATCTTTGATTGAAAACCCGGTTGTTCCTCTCTTTCCAAATTTCCCATGAAGTTAGCATTATCATGGAGTGAACACCCTCTCGCCTTATCGCCAATATCGAGGTCCAGAAACCATAGTCTGAGGTCATCTGTCAGACTCCAGCTTGCTGGTGCCATCGACGGCTCCCTAATCCAGGTGGCTACCCTATCTCAGACTTGTAATGAGAAGTTGCATTCCATGAACAGGTGGCCTGCCGTTTCCAAGTTTCGAACACACAGGGAGCAGAAGTAATTGTTTGGCCATCCTCTGATCTGCAGGCGAGCAGCTGTCTCCCTCTTGAATTACACACTAATCCTACTTCACGGGGCGGATAACCGAGTTTAAACTGTCTCCCTCCCTACAGGCCTGTCCGAGAAATTTTTTTTGTAAAGGACTGATGTCTGATGGTCCATTAGTGAACAGACTACTACTATGATGATAATAATTAAAGCTCACAAGGCCTGGTGATGACCCATATATATTAGCCAAAGACACACGACTCTAGCTATATATAGGATGGTAGGCTAAAACTTGTGCAGGTGATGATAAGCAATTGGCAACTCCCCCCTAATTCACTCTATGCATGTCCGCCCCTCCGCCACTACTGCTTCTCAATTTGAAGAGCCAATATAAGCACGCATCCTTATAACATTCTATGTAATCCATGAGAAGTAACTAGCAGGTTGTGATGTAATTCTTGTTCCCATGCATTTTGTACATAAAAACAACCAAAACTTACATACACAGAGAAATGAGAGATTTTTGAGCTAGCTAGCATGGGGCAGAATCATTAGTGGCGAGGAAGGAAAGGGCCATGACAACGTCGGTCATGACAGGACGCAGGGCGTAGTGCTCCTGCAAGCACATGGATGCCACACCAACGGCCTGCTTCAACTCTGATGCTGTAGGCGATTGCATTGCCATCACCAAGCGAGGGTCCACCAACTCATGGAACCTCTTGGGGTCACCAAATATCCGTGCCGCCCATCCCACAAGGCTTTGCTCGCCGTCCGGCCGGCTGGCGTCGATGGCTCGCCGGCCGGTGATGAGCTCCAGCAGTAGAACCCCAAAGCTATAGACGTCCGACTTGGCGCTGAGCTTTCCTGTCCGCAAGTACTCCGGCGCGCAGTACCCATACGTGCCCATCACCTTGCTGCTGCTGCTGCTCCTCGACGACGACGAGTCAGTGCGCGGGGCGGGGAGGAGCTTGGCGAGGCCAAAGTCGGAGAGCTTGGGACTGTAGTCTTGGTCGAGGAGGATGTTGGAGGACTTGAGATCTCGGTAGATGACAGTGTTTTCATGTAGGTACTCTAGGCCCTGCGCGGCGCCGAGCGCGATCTTCATCCTCGTGCGCCATGGCAGAGGGCCATGCTGTCGCTGGTGGCTGCCATCATCGGCATCGGCATCGCCACGCAGCAATAGCAGGTGGTCCTCGAGGGATCCTAGTGCCATGTACTCGTAGACCAGCAGGCGTTGGTCGCCCTCGGCGCAGTAACCAACGAGGCTGACGAGGTTGGGGTGGTGCAGCATGCTGAGCATCAACACCTCCACCATGAACTCATTGTTGCCCTGGAAGCCGTTGCGGTCCAGCTGCTTGATGGCCACTGGAAGCTCCTCACCACCAGCAATAATGTGATGCAGACGGCCCTTGTAGACGCGACCGAAACCTCCCTCGCCGAGGAAGTTGGCTTGCCGAAAGTTTCCTGCGGCGTCAGCTAGCTCGCGGAACGAGAAGGCTTTGGCTGCGAGGATGACACTGGTGTTTCTGTTGTTATCATTATTATTGTAATGATCATTTGGTGGTGGTGCTGGAGGAGGAGGCGACGATGGTAGACGACAATCATCATCTTCGTCGTCGTCGTCGTCGTGTCGGCGGCCGGCTGTGTCGACGACGGAGGAGGCACAACGGATGATCCGTGCGGTGAAGCTGTTGCTCTTGTTCCTCCAAGAGGTGGAGGAGGAGGTCCTCCGGCCCGTGGTGCCATTGCCCTGCTTCCTATGGATCACATCGTTAGGGAAGCGTCGGAGCCAACTTAGCATTGTTGCTGCTATATGCAATTCACTGGTCGACGGATGAATTATATTATTCGAATGATTGCTTGCGCCTTTGCCTGTAATGAATAGATGGAAGGGATAGGTGGATGGGGGAATCAACGAATAATGAAGAATGGGAGAACAAAGGTGTGTATATGTCAGAGATAGAGAGAGACCCTAGTGGATCGAAAGAGGATTTTCAGCTATGATATGCATGGAGGATGTAGTTTGGTAGTCGCTAAATTTAGTCCGTCTATTAATGGCTTATTGCCAGAGTATTAACTCATGCTTGCTTGTGCATCGACATGGATGCCCATTGCATTGCATGCAACAAACTAACTATATATGTAGATATCCTTACTGGCCAACAAGAAGCAAGTGGTGAGTTCTGATCATGCTATATATATATATCAGGTAGGGAGCAAGCAAAAGCAAGCTGACAAGCAGTTTGCATGGCATGTCTATATATCTAAGGGCATGCATGTACCCTGTTCTATATAACAGCTGATGATGTCTGTAATACGCTTTCATATCAATCTTGATAATACAATAGACCAGTCATTGTGTGAGCTGTCAACCAATAATCTAAATAGTACCTAATGGTTGATGACATGCGGCCAAATGATAGGGGCTTAAGCATTCGTGCCGCTGTTTTGAAGCGAAATGGTGATTTAATTTGCCCTCATTTTTTTAATACGAAATGGTGATTTAATTTGCCCTCATTTTTTTAATTGTGTGATTTTATTATGCATGTGATTTCAAAGCAAAGGGAGACTTTGCCCCTATATTCTGTGAAGTCCTTATTTAACGGTGTTAACTTTTGGACAAAAGGATAAGTATGCCCATGCACTTTTACCCCTGATTTTTATATTTGTGCTTTTACCCCTATTTTCAAATTACCATTTGGCAATTTTGACAAAAAATTAGACAATTCAATCATTGCACAATTGAACAATTTTTAGATAAAAATAGACAACATAGGGGTCCAAATGACATGTCAAATAAAAGTAGAAGCTAACTAGCAAGCCTAAGAAACTAGTCGAGTTCACTAGGCAAAACTAGTAGTGAGCTAATATCAACCATTGAAACCTAACAAAGTAGCAAGCCTCCCAAAAGTTTCTCCATGTTGATCCCCATCCAAGAGCACCTACACTTTATATGAAAAGAGCATAATTATCTTATAAAGTTACCAAACTATATATAGTATTGAGAAGCAATTTTTCATGTGTCGTTATTACTTTGTCTCATTCTTGGCCTCTCCTAACCCTCTTTCCTTCTCCTTCCCATGGGCGGATGCATAGGGTATTTCCAGGAATATCTAATTTTTTTATACAATAAGTATATATATATATATATATATATATATATCAAATATATTAGCATTTCTATATTTAGCAAATAAAATTTCTCTCTCATTCTTTTTAATCTATCTTTGTATTTATTTTTCCACACAGGTTCTATGTTAGCTCGATTACCGAAATTATTCTATTTTATTGTTTCTGTAAATGAGAACGTAATTATTTATCTTCAGACCACATACATATTGACTCATGTCACCAAATATTAGTACAAATCATATCTTGTTTCTAAACTCTTTTCCAAGATAAATCGGAATATGCACATGACAGTATACCTGGGCAACGGGCCGAGGGGGCCCGTCGTGCCCTGCGGGCCGTGCCTTACCGGCCTGCGGGCCTGACCTCCGGCCCAGGCACGGGCCCGTGGGCCATTTTGCGTACCGGGCGGGCCCGTCAGGCCGGGCCAGCCCATAGCCCGTTGAACAATAACATATCAATAAACACAGATTTAAAAGCATATTTCAAACACATTCATCAATTCATCACTTCATCAGTATAAAGAACACATTCAAATACATATGACAGATGTAGAGAATAGATTTAGATATCAAAATGAGTTATTTTATACAATGTTGTTATTTGGCGGGCCGGGCCGTGCCGGCCCGCGGGCCTGAAGTGCGGCCCAAGCACGGCCTGCAGCCCCGTGCCGTGCCAGCCCGGGCCCAATGACCTTCGGGCCGGGCCGGGCTAGGGCCGGGCCAAAATGACGGGCTTCGGGCCGTGCTCACGGGCTCGGGCTGCATGCCCAGGTATACATGACAGCATGTATAATAAAAGTATTTTTTTTCATGTGAGTGAATGAAACATGAGTGGGAGTCAATTCTATAATCCTCATTCCTAAATCTCTAACTCTAGCTGACCAGGCATGATGCGGTGGCAGCACTGCTGGTTCCCAGTGTCCTAAGCTAGCTCATGGCAGCGCGGGACGTGCAGCATGGGCACGACCTCTATCTTTCTCCTTCCTCTTCCCCTTCCCCTTCCCCTTCCCCTTCCTGTTCTAGTTGTTGTACATCAAAATCATTGATTTGGGCATGGCTGCTACAACTTTCAACTCTCTGTGATTTAGCCTACAAATCACAGCAGCAGGTTAATAGATCTAGACATTGATGCTATTCCACACTGCAGTGAAGCACATGTTTCAGAGATTAAAGAAAAAGCAGATACCTAGGATCTTCCATGGAGGCCTAAAGCTGGCCGGTGTGGTGCGGGGAGGAAGCAGAGGACCAACCGAAGCGTAGTTGCCAACAGATGGGGAGAGGAAGCTGAGGATCAAGCCATGCCACTACTACATTATTTTTAATGGAGACGGGCAAAAATGATTAACCGAGGCGGTTTTTGTAACCGCCTCGAAACAAAGGTCACGATAAATGGCCTATTTTCCGAGACGGTTGTCTACCCACCACGGTTAATCGAATAAAAAATAAAAGAAGGAAAAAAAAATCCATGGACAGGCCCGCCGAGCCCATCCACGCCCGCCGCTATCGCCGTTGCTCGTTGTCGGCGTCCTTCACCGGATCCGCCCTTGCTGCCACCGGCCGAATCTGGCCACCCTGACGCCAGATCCGGCCTCGGCCGTGCCGACGCCCGCCGCTGGAGGAGCACACCCACCGGAGGAGGATCGAGCCATGCGCGCAGCCTGTTGCCCTCCACACGCACACGTGACCTAGTCAAGGCCAACCGCCGCCAAGGCTAGGAACGAATCTCTCGTGGCTCACCACGCGACTGATTCCCAATGGGGTGGCCTCCAAGAGGGGGTGCAATCGAAATATAAAGTAAAGTAAAATCTCCACATGACATACACTTTACTTTATATTTCGAAATTAAAGTGGTGCAATCTAATGTACTGTATGTATGCACGTGATATGACACAAAGTGAATTATATGCCAGACCGAAAAGTTTTTGAATTTGGCGCACTTTTATTAATATCATGATTTATAGACAAACTGTGTAATTAATTATCTTTTTATATATATTTAATAGTTTATACATGTACTATAAGATTTGATGTGATGGGAAATATTTTTGAATTTTGTTTGGAATTAAACAAGGCCCACCAAAGAAGAAGAGGATGCCACAAGCCATATCATCCTCCGATCCGTTTCTTATCTTATGAAAAAAAGGTGCTCCAGCTATCATATCACCAGCAGCAGGCCCAAGGCCCGGTTGGGGTTGAGACAAAAACAAAAAAAAAAAGCTAATTTGGGCCAAAGCACTTAGGCAGCCCAAGAAGGTCTCCACCTCAGCTACCTGCACAGCGCGAGCGCGAGCGCGAGCGCGTGCCTTCCTTCCTTCGTCTTCCTCCACTCGACGCAAGCACGCACAAAGAACACCGCCGCCACCTGGTTCTCGCTGCAAAAATTTTGCCGCCGAGGTTAGGTAGGGCGGCCCGGTCCGCCACCGCTTCTCTCGAACACCCGAGTCCACTCCGCCCGCCCGCCGGACCGGAGGAACAAGGCCTTGCTTCCTTGCCAACATGGCGTCGCCGGACGACCCCGTGCTAGCCGCTTGCAAGGTACGGACTCCCTCCCATCTCCTTTCGCCCTTGTCGAGCTACCTAAATCCCTCCATCGCCTTCATTCATTCCCTCCCGTACCCTAGTGCCGCCACTCGCATTGCTACCACTCCCAAATTCAGTTCCCTCACTGTTTTGCCCACAATCTAGTAATGTATGTACTACTGTAGCTGCTTAGTGTCCCCGCCAAACTGTTTCACCGTGTCATTTCCAGATCCTGTGCTAATGTGCCCTGCTAACATTTGCTCTACTAATGCTTGCTTCATTCTAGACCAACTTGAGCCACTTCAGAATAAAAGAGCTCAAGGATGTCCTGGATCAGCTTGCACTTTCCAAGCAAGGAAGGAAGCAGGTTTGCCCCCTGCAACCTCCTTTACAGACTGTATTCACAATCAACATCCATTACCCACTGCTCCCTGTTATTCTGTTAAAAACTTCGGAATGACATCGGTTTCTTAAGGCCACTATCTTAAGCATATGCTGAAATTCACCAACGCAATCATCTATGTGCCTTTTTAGTATTCTTTCTTGGGGCGGATTTGGATGCTATTACTTATGAGCCAGGTGGTCTTGGTGTTCCCGGTTTGGTTTGCAGGATCTAGTGGACAGGGTTATGCCAGTATTGCTGAGTCAGCAAGATCAAGGTACATTCCTTCTTTGTCTCCAAAACTTATTGCTTTGCATTATTATTTTTCCAGCATGAGAAATAATTTCAGCTTTATTCTTGTAGCCTCAGAAGCGAATGGTTTACCAAAGACAAAATCAGTGGTCAAACTAGTGGAGGACACTTTTAGGTGAGTCCATAATATTTTTGTTCACATTGACTTGTCTATACAAGTACAGATTTTTACCTGATTGACTCTAATGAAATGAAACCTTGTCAAACTATCGCTTTTTTGCTTCCTGTTTTCAAGAAAAATGCAAGAGCCTACAACCTGATTGACAAATGTTTTTTCAGACTATTGGGAAGATGCTCCAGCAGATCACCAATAATCTCCCCAAATACATGGGACCCACATGTCATGTTACAATTTTTTCTTTCATTTTCTCCCTCGTAAGTCTTCTTTCCGCACACATAGAGGCGCTCATGCGGTCGAACTCCTTCCTGCTCGTGCGTAGAGGCATTCACCGACCCCGGCCACCGCCGCGGCGAGCCATGGCCCTGGCCCCATCCACCACGCTGCCCGGCTGTGCCATCCCTAGCTGGATTTCTCGAGCGACATGGCTGTGCAGAGAGGAAGAACCGAAGAAGTGGCAGTTAATGTTGGCCCCACTGTATTGGGGGAGATCCAACTCGTCCTTTATTTTAGGGAAGAGGAGTTTATTGCTAACCACCAAAAAAAGGGGGCCATGTTGGGGAGCTGCTGGAGCAACAAATCAACCACATCTCCCCAATATGGCAGTTTTATGTGGATGGGGGATGAGATTGGGGAACTGCCGGAGATGCTCTTACATCTGTTAATTGCATGAATACATGTGAATGATGTGAGCTTTACTTTTATTTGCTGGATTACATAAAATGAACAGCCTCCTCCATTATGTGTTGCTGCCGTAGCTTACATGATTTGTGCAGTCGTCTTTACTCCTTATGTTATTTATAGGAAGAAACATGAGATAATTGTACTTTGGATAACAATGTTGATATATGAGTCCCGAGCAACAAAATGGTTGAACAGATTGCTTCATTTTGTATAACAAAAGGAAGAGGCAGAACCAAACACCCCAGTCTGAATCAGATCAAGTCCAAATAACAGTTGATTCATCTTTTGTTGCACAGTCAGTGATGCTTTTCTCCTTTTCTTGGTGGGCTTGTTATGGGTTGATTTGTATATGCACCTCAGTCTATGGTTTATGACTTGTGCTTTTACTTGTACTTATACCTGCAGTTTAGCAAAATAGTATTTTACATCCTTAGCTGTAGTTATGATAGCTCTGGTAGCTATTCTGACAGTAAGCTCAATTATATTATATCTGAACTATTCCTGTTGGTAATTCTTGCTTTGTCAGGTATTTATGTTAGGGTGGTTAACAGGCAACCCCAACAAAAGTTAGGGGCCAATGGTAGAGACGATGGTCCACTAGTAAGTCTTTTTTGTTTTGAAGCTTGCTATTCTGTTTATTTTTTGCTAAGGCACTGGACGTTTTACATCATCTTCCTGCATTCATCAGCTACAGTTTTGTATTGTATATTATATCTCCTTTTGACCTTGAACATTTCTATGTTCCCAGTTAACAGATTTCCTGAAGGAGGGACCTAACAAGATTTCTCTGTCGAGAAATGACTCTCGTACTTTCTGTTTGGGTATCAGAATTGCCAAGAGGAGATCTCTAGAACAGGTGGGATTTTTAGTATATAGTCCATTGTTAAGCACTACACTCTCAAGATTCAAGACACACATATTTTACTGGGCAAGGATATGTGAATCAGTCGTGCTTCATGTGCGCCTTTTAAGAACGTGGATAGGCATCGGCAAACACTTTCAGATGGCTTTTATTGTTCTTGGGCATGTCCAGTGCTTTTTAATATATTAGAAGTTTTACCCTCCTCTATCGACCACAAATATTGAGATGCTTTTCTTTCTGTTCTTTTTTTATTCTTACCATGTTTAGAGTCTTAGACTTTTGATTATCTTCCGAGTGAATTCCATGGTAAGGCCTTGCCACCTTGGGAGGATAGCTGTTTTATATGCCCAGATTCTATGTGGAACTTGTATGTTTGGTGTTATAGCAAAATTCCAATTCCCTGTTACCCTTTGTTAGGATCTGTGTTTTGTAGTGAAAAAACTAATCAGAGAATGATCACCCACCCATGCCCCCCACCAAAAAAAAAAGAAGGAAACCCCACCAAAAAAAAGGAAAGGACTATAAACTGGCTGTTTGTATTACTACTACAGTACTACTGCCACAAGCTGGTACCTAGAAAGTGCTGAACACCTGAATCTTGAATCCTGATTCATTTTTATTGTTTCTAGTTTTTGAAACTTTGATAGTGGGCAGGTCCTAAATTTGGTGCCAAAGGAACAAGATGGTGAAAATTTTGATGATGCCCTTGCTCGTGTGCGTCGCTGTGTTGGTGGTGGAGCTGAGGCAAATAATGCAGACAGTGATAGTGATATCGAAGTTGTGGCTGATTCTGTCTCCATGAATCTTCGGTGCCCTGTAAGCAATCTGGCTATTACTGTGGATGCTTTATATCCTTGATGGACTAATTATAAAAATGGCCAATTGCTCTAATATGCCTATTAAACCTGACAAAAATGAAAGCGAGATTGATGGAATTAGTAGGTATGGGAGAACATGATACATGTTCATATAGGCAAGGATAACAGGGTTGGCTTATATAGGATCTGAACCAATCACCAATATCATTGCCTGTTTCGACTCAACCTATAGGTGCGCACTGGACTCAGGGTCCATGGCAGCACAAGCCTGTGTATACTGGGCTCTAGGCCCATGTGCCTGTCTAATACATTGTAATATTGTTGAAGCCAAAATTTTGTTCAATTATTAGTATTTGCCACCAGAAGTTATTCTCTATGCTGCAGCTGTGAGCTGATGACTTTTTAGGCTTAGGGTTACTTATCCTAAGGTCACCATATATGTTATATTTCTGTTAAGGCATACGCTTTTTCCGTGACCACCATATTTGGAACAATATGTTTGATGGTAGGCCCTGTGTGGCAACAGTGCTTCTCAGAAAAAAGCCGCTTCTCTTCACAAATGCAAAACTTTTTAGGGCAGCGCTTCTCCATTGCTTTTGTTACATGTAAAAGCCCGATTCTCCTTGCCATGGTTCGCGAGCAGCTTGCAGAAAAATATACCTGCTTCTTCCACCACCCCCTTCCCCCCTGCTACGCATCCACTTCCTCTTGGCTGCCTCGCTCCTTCTTCCCCTCTGTGCCTCCCCTCTACCACCTCTGCACATTGCCACACCTCCAGTGTCGAGGCGTGTCCCAGCCATAAAGTGTCTCAGCGGCTTGAAGGGGGCACCTCCGCACCTTGGAACTCTGGCTGCTGTGGTCCAGGTGCAGGAGCTGCTGCCTGGGGCTGAAGCTTGGATTGGAGGGAGGACAAACTGAGAGGTGGTTGTGCTCAAGTTATGGGTTGGTGTTTGTGGTGTCAATCTGCAAATTAGGAAGAAGAAAGGAGCAAAGATTGGAAGGATAGAGTGGTGGAGGAGTTGCTGCTTTCACCATCTAGGAGTGGAGTCGGACTGGATTTGGGTGCAGCTCACCCTGGTACTTGCCTATCTGGGTGAGAAAGAGATGAAGTGGTGGAGGAGTTGCTGCTTGAATCGATGGGAAAGAAACGGAGATGCAGAGGCTGGTGGTCTTGATCTGGTTTGGTCAATGGAGAACAAGGAGCAGAGGTGAATTCCAGGTGGATGGTGACAGCAGTTCTGGAGCAGAGGAAGGCACTTGTTTTGTGAGTGGCTCTTCTGCTTATGATGGACGGTGGGACGCACTACTTGCTAGCATGAAGAAGCTGAGCTGAGGCATGCTTGTTCGCTGCTGGCCACCATAGGGCACACTATGTCAGGGCAGCTGTGCAGAGCGGAGGCCAAGGTTGAGCGAGAGGGTACGGACAAGAGCGGATGAGGATGAGCTCTCCCCTTCTACTGAAGTCAATATGTGGGTCCTATAGGAAAAGTATCAGTGAAAGGGTTGCCAAACATTTAGTTTTCCCCAGCAGTTGCTTCTCATAGCTTTTTCCATAAATCAACTTGTGCATGAGTTTAAGCTTGTGCCAAACAGGGCCTGTTTTCTTTGCATTCCTTCACAGAAAGTCACCCATTTTTTTTCTTTTAATCTGTTTTTTTAATCTTGTGACAGATGACTGCTTCAAGGATCCAGATTGCTGGTAGGTTCAAGCCCTGTGCTCACATGGGTTGTTTTGATTTAGAAGCTTTTATTGAAATAAACCAACGTTCCCGAAAGGTTTGACTATTTGGACTCAATACAACTTTACCTCATCTTCTTGATCATATTGGCTAAATCTTGTTTCATCTTTATCTAAATCAACTTCGTTTCCTTGCTTGCAGTGGCAATGTCCAATTTGCCTGAAGAATTACTCTCTAGAGAACATAATAATTGATCCTTACTTCAATCGCATCACTTCTTTGGTGAGTTTATAGTGGCGATGAAATAATGTCTTTAACTTTTCATGTCTACATTTTCAGGTGTGTATTGTTGCTGATTTGTTGCTTATTGGTGATACAGATCAAAAGCTGCAGAGATGATACGTCTGAAATTGATGTCAAGCCTGATGGTTCCTGGAGAGTTAAGGGCAGAGCTGAACTAAAGGACCTTATACAGTGGCATCAACCAGATGGTACTCTCTGTGTGGCCACAGATACAGCAGCCAAACCTGAAATTTGCATTGTAAAGCATGAGGTTAAAGAAGAGCCGCTGTCTGAAGAGGTGGGATGTCTTAATTTGGGACTTAGGAAAAAAAGCAAAGGCCAGTGGGAAATTAGCAAGTTAGGGGATGCTGATCTGGTGCGATCTTCTGGTAATGACCATTCAAGATACAATGAAAACAAAAATGACATCACTCTCTCAAGCAATATTGGTGATACAAACATTGCAAATGAAGGTTATAATTTAGAGCCAGCAACAAATGGTGATCCTACAACTCATGTCCATGATCTTGGTTCTTCATCCTCAGATGAAAATGGTCCTTCAGCATCAACAGGACAGGATATAATAGTTTTGAGTGACTCAGATGATGATGTCATGGTGTTGTCTCCTGGTGCTGTGAACTGTGGCTCAACACATGACACTGGAAATCTGTTTTCAATTAACACACCTGAAAATTTAGGAGTGTGTAGCGAACAAACTGTTGAATGCCCAAAGGAAAGCTCATTTCTTGCAGTAAAAGAAGGTTTTGGTGACCTGGGATTGTCCTTTTGGGAATGTCCTGGGAGTCCCCGAGATGATCCTACTTCCCAGATACTTGATACCAGTACAAAGGCAACAGATAATTCAGGTGAAGTGGAAAACTACCCTGCCAATGATCAATCTATGCCAGGCTCAGTTTCTGGGGCTGATTTGGGGGTACCAGCAAACCTGGTGGAAGATGGGGATGATGGCGCATTGCAACCTTGTTCATTAAGTGAAAGAGATAGTGCCATGGGTCTTGCTAACCTGGGAGCAGACACTCAAACATGTGGTGATGTCCATTCTGACAAATGGACAGCTGTCAGCATTAGTGTCTCTGACGAAGATTTAACTAGTGCCAAGATTGCATCTAAGAAAAGGAGCAATCCTGGAGACAGAATAACAGCTTTAAATGGTATGGAAGAAGTCTTCACTCCTTTTGCTTTCATGTGATTTGTTGTTGTTATTATCTGTTCATTACAATGTTTTTTCTTGATATATGTATCACCACCACTTTGCCACTGCCAAACGTACTGGAATCTGTGGCTTGTGGCACTTTTGAGTTGCTATATAATTTATTTGGTAACCATGCCTCTTCTTTTTGTCCCTGTAAGAAGATGTAATATTTAATTTCTTCTTGTGTGCAGGTTCACTTGTCGGAAGTGCAAAGGAAGACGAGTGCACCGGAGAGAGGTCACCACTGCAGCAGCGACGTTCAGTTCGACCGAGAGTGATACTAGACGTTGCCTCAGATTCTGATTAGCATAAGTACATTTGTGTTGGCTGCTGATGCCCGTTATAGAATATATATTTATGTAACGGTCTCCTAACTGCTTGTGTGTGGCTTGGAGGAAAAAGGAAGGGGGTAGAGGCATTATTAGGTCAGCGAGCTGTAATAGGCAGAGGCATCTCCTGTATTTGGAGATCCCAGCTCTATTAGGTTTGGTGGTAGTAGAATGTCTTAACTCAAAAAATGCAAATACCAAGGTCCAAGGAGCACCTTAATTACTGCGCGTTGTGTTTCTAGGATAGTCTGTTCGGTGTCTGTCCGCTCTGCGTTTCACGCTTCTTTTCCACCCTTCCGGCGTACAGGCATGCACATTCAAAGCAAATCTGCCCTTCCAGTATGCGCATGTAAAACTTGTTTGCGCTATTTTTGCTCTCTGAGGCAATAGGCCGGGCCGGGCTGGGCTGACTCGGCCTGATGGGGGTCGGGCCAACAAGGCACGTCGTGTCTATCTGGCACGTGGGCCTAGCCTCCAGCCCAAGCACGGCCCGTTGGGCCGGCCCAATGAGCTCGACCTTTTTAGCAGGCCGGGTTGATCCAAGGACCACCAAATACTAAGAAAATACTAGGCCAATTTGTATACATATTAAATTATCTTAAAATCTTTTCTAACATTCCTTAATAGGAAGATTATCTATTTGTTTTTTTCTTTCTTTTATCATTGTGAAAAGGATATTTTTTGATGACATGGTACTATTAAAAAAAATTAGAGAAACAATTAGTAACTACAACAGGCCACTAACGGGCCTCCCTTCTTTTACCGGGCCGGGCCAGCCCACGGTGTGGCCCAGGCATGGCATGCTCCTCCGAGCCGTGCCAGCCCAGGCCCGCTAGTTACCGTGCCGGGCCATGCTTGGGCCGGGCCAAAATATTGGGCCTCTGCCGGGCTCACGAGGCCGGGCTGCATGTCCATATATACACTTCGGAAAGCTTAATTTCGAAAATCAAGGAGAAAGCGCGGACCTGGTGTCTGGCAGGAGCCAAGAGGTTCAAGGAGATCTTACCTGAAGAGTAGTCCTCTAGTGGAGCTCTTTGACTTTATATTTTTTCCTTTTTTTTTGAACTTTTATTCATGTTTAAACTTACTCTACTTCCCTATTAACATATGCCGGGCAGAGCTCCTGGAATGCTGAATCTGACGATGTGTAAGTTTTGGCTTCACTTTACACATTACATTAAACCTTTTTTTTTGCAGCTGGTGTTCTAATACTAATGTTTGCAGGAAATGTTTTTTTTTGAGGATGCTGGTGTTGTTGATGTCCGTTTTCCAACACATGACGATGGTTCACATAGAGGATTCTGCTTTGTTGAATTTGTTTCAGCTGATGTTGCTTCATAAGTATTTATTTGTTATTCTTGTATTTGGTCATTTTGAGATTATCTTTGATGTTTTGCAATTTTGTATCCTGCTTAAAAAGTGATGTTGCAAAATATGCAACATCTATTTTTTCTGCAGGCGCTTAAAGATAACCAGTCAAAGGAGTTGCTGGGTTGTAGAATAGTTCTTAACTTGGCTAAGCAAACTCCTCAGAGCGGGTAAGATGACCTTAATATTTCTTCAGAATATTGTGGTGCACTCTGATGGCTGCACCACTGTCGTTAACCGTAATTGAATGGGTGAACTGTAACAGCAATCGTGGATGTTCCCAGAAGCCAGGTCAGGGTATCTGCAACTCAATATATATATATAATATCAGGGGTTTTGACAAACATCTTGCAGTGGACAAGGTAATTTCTTTTTGTTTGAGCTATTTTTATCTCAAATGCCGTGCCAATGTTTGTAACACCGAATCCAGATCAGAAGCGCTCTTGAACAACATTTTGGTGAATGTGGTGAGATAACAAGGGTCTCTATTCCTCTGACTGATAATGCTTCTGGACGCAAAGGGTGGGTTTTGCTTCAAAAAGACACTAACATCCCAGCAACTATCCATATGTGAAATTTAGGCTTCGTTACTAATCTAATGATGGTGTGTGCAGATTTGCATTCATTGATTTCAAGGATCAGAACTCTGTATCAAAAGCCCTTGAGCTCGATGGCTCTGACAGGCTTCATGTTGCCAAGGCAAGAGGCAATGTCCAGCCTCATGGTGGTGGTATATCTGGTGACCGATCTGGGGGCAGGGATGGTGGCCGCGGTCGCGGTGGTGGTAGATTTCGTGACCACAGCTTCTCGTAGTGCATTGTACTTTTAGGGTTCACTTCATTTTGGTTTGAGCAACATTGCGCTGCCTGTTTGTCCATTACTGGCAATTTTCTAACTGCTCAAGCTGTGTTGAGCTCACTGCTGCACATACTCTTCTTTGCACAGGAAGAAGACCATGTTAGTTGATGTTGATGATGAACGAGTGGCATATGAGAGAAATTGATCTGCTGATCCAATGAAATCTTGAGTTTTGTTTTGTGCTCTACAGTATTGTGACCTTTGTTGCCGCAGTGATTTCTGGATTCACCGTACGCTGCCCTTGTTGCAGTAATTGTTGTACTGGTGTTACTTGCCGTATCTCAGGCCTTGTTTAGTTGGTGAAGGAAAAAAATTTGCGACACTGTAACACTTTTATTTATTTGTAGTAATTATTGTCTAACTATAGACTAACTAGGTTTAAAAAATTCGTCTTATAAATTTCGATCAAATTGTGCAATTAGTTTTTATTTTTTTCTATATTTAATACTCCATACATACATCTAAAGATTCTATGTGACGAAGAATTTTTTAAAAAATTAGATTTTTGGGTAGAAGTAAACAAGACCTTACCCCTTCACCTGTAGAAGCCGCCACGACGCGGCGTGCTGGCCCTAGCATCTACATACATTTCTAGTTTGGTCATATAAATCTTAAATTTAGAGATATAGACATGAAAGTGTATATATATATATATATATATATATATATATATATATATATATATAGGCAACGCTATTCTACACTCTAAATGTAAAATATTATTCTACACTGCAGGTCAAAACTGAGTAGAAAAAATATTAAGCAGTAGTGGAAGTGTTCAGTATCATCTTGTCTAACAGACTAACACCCAAGACTATTGAAATACTGAAACACAAATATTAAACGAAACTAAATTTTTTACTCAGTATAACAGTTCAGTGTAGAATAATATTCTACAACTAAGGTGTTATACATACAACAATTTTTTTATCATATATACATGCATCCACGCGGTCCTGTCCATCTCTATATATCTCAGGCTAGGGTAGATGGGAAATAATAACAAGCATCTTCATCCAGACACCGAAAATGGCAACAGGCTAGTGGGCGCACTGCCGCACTACACCCTCCCCTTGCTCTCATTGTGTTGTTGCATTCTAGAGAGGTTGACTTGACTAAGAGGTTCCATGAATAATATGCATGGACTAGCTTCTTTTGTCAGCTACGAGTAGCTAGGTTGTACGAGTATGCATACAAACATGCAATTTCTCTAGCTACATCGTCTGCACATGCATGCTAATACTACTCCAAATGATAATATATATGCGTGGTTGTCATCAAGCAAAAACATTTTGCAGAAAAACCCAGAGATGTGCATGTGTGAGTGCTCAATTTTTTTTGGTTATAAGATCGGTTTCAATGGAATTTTACAAGGGTTACGTGACATTAGATAAGCTGACATCACCTGGAATAGATAAAGAGAAGGCTCGATCAAAGTTTCATGGAATAAAATGAGTTTTATAGAAACAAAACCTATCTACTATGTTTTCAACATATGGAGATTTGGAAATCGGAAAAAGTCTACATAACCCCCCTCAACTATTCACAGTGTAGTCTACTTCACCCCCGAACTATAAACCAGATATTCTATCATCTGAACTTTCAAAACCGGTCAAATAACCCTCTCAAGTGGTTTTGGAGGGTGGTTTTGTCTTTTTTCTTTTTTATTTATTTTCGCTGAATGTTTGCAAAATCATAACAAATCATAGAAAAATAGTAAAATGAAAATTATAATTTTGTTGGCTCTAGATGAGTAGATCTACACAGTGAATATATAATATAGTATACTTTAGTACAAAGTTTTTGTTGTAACTTTAAATCTATATTTTTCTATAATTAATTAGAATAATTCATATATATGGTTTCTATGGTCCAATTATGGTAAAATTTTTATGGTGGGCTCATTATTGTATGCTTGAAATATTTTAAAATTTTCATATTCATTGGATCACGTATAACTTAGTTATAGATAAAACATAGTAAATCTATAACTAAGTTATATGTCATCCGATGGGTATAAAATTTTTATTATACTTCAACCAGACAATAATTAGCTCACCACAAAAATTTTACCATGATTGGACCATAGAAACTGCATATATGAATTATTCTAATTAATTACAGAAAAACTTTGTACTAAAGCATACTATATTATATGTTCACTGTGTAGATCTACTTATGGGAAGTACAAGGAAATAGTGAGTCAAAGTACGTCCACAAGTTTTAATTACTAACTCTACCCTAAACTATAAGACGTTTAATTTTTTTAGCCTTAAGTTTGACCACTTATCTTATTCAAAAAATTTATGCAGACATAGTTAAGTTTAAGTTATTTTTGAAAACTTTTATTAATAAATTAAGCCACGACAAAAAATATGATATTTTATATAAATTTTTGAATAAGATGAATGATTAGACTTGGTGTCAAAAAAAGTAAAATGTTTTAAAATTTGGGATGAAGGGAGTAGATGGCACTAGCTTTTTTTTAGCAACATTAGATCGCACTAGCTAGCTATAGGCACAGGAAAACGATTAATTGTGGCTAGCTACGAGTAATACGTGTGAAAGCATATGTCCCTTTGACGCCCTCAAAAGATATGAAGAGGGGGGTTTTGCTTTTGCTTAGAAAGGAGCTGCTAGCTAGTCGTCAGGCCGGCCGGCATTTGTGCGCGAGAAAGATCGATAATCCATCGACTATAGCTATAGTAGCACCAAAAGGGTGATCTTTCTGTTGTTACCACCACCTTTTCTACAACACTACCATGATACGCAGCCGAAAGGCCTCCATATATGACGAGATCGATCAACGGATCAAGTGTGTAGTTTTAAAACCAAAGAAATTTTCTTCCGGCTACATTTATACCGGTGACGGTGAATCGACAGATGGACGGACGGTGCCTGCCGGGCTGGCGGCGCATGTATATGTATTCCGTCCATATCCAAAAACAAAGTTGTTTAACACAATGACACAGTCTCTAAAACTTAACTTTGGTTTTTTATTTTTATAAAAAATATTTATCAAAATATGGTATATGTATATTTTTATAGTATTTTTTAAGACAAATTTATTCATATAGTTTTCACATTTTTAAACTCAACAACTTAAAAGTTATTCATGATTTACATTCTTAATGTTTAACCCAAATCTTGTCCAAAACGATTTTCTTTTATGGGATTGAGAGAGTAGATGTGTCCACATATATATATAAATATTCTTTTTGAGAAAAGAGACGGGCTAAGCATGCAGGATAAATAGTTAGATGATGACGACCAGCAGCAAATATATAAGAGCAAGTATTATGGTGAGCTGTAAGCTGGCTAAATGCTGATGTGGAGGAAAGAAGGGAGAAGAGAGAGGAGAAGCAGGCTGTAAGCTTATAGCCAGCTTAGACACAATAATCAAGAAACTTTGTGAGAGAGATAAGTGGGTCATATATTAATAGTGAATAGCTAACTATTGTATGGGTGGGCTGGGAGAAGGCTGTAAAAAACCTTACAGTTAGTGGGCTGTATTATTAAACTTGCTCTAATGCAGGTCACAAGTCACCTTCAGAGAAAAGTAGTAGCGATGACTAACAAAAACATAAATATGGATTAACAACTGATGAAAAATATACATAGCAGCTAGAGGCTAGTGTCATTTTCGATGTTTTCAGTTGTCCCGAAGAGCATCTCAAGTGGATGGACTGTGGATGCATGCATGACAAACTCGCTCACTATTTATGTCCTTCATCTTCACCTGCTGGATGCATGCATGGACTGTGGTAGCTGACTAGTTGTTGTCGTTATAAAGTGGCCACACCTCCACGACAAACTCGCCGGTGAAATTTAACCAAAAGATCAATTTAATTTATGCCTTGTTTAGTTTGCAAATTTTTTTGCTTTTTGGCTACTGTAGCACTTTCGTTTTTATTTGACAAATATTGTCCAATCACGGAGTAATTAGGCTTAAAAGATTCATCTCACAAATTACAGATAAACTGTGCAATTAGTTTTTATTTTCATCTATATTTAATGTTCCATGCATGCGACCAAAGATTCGATGTGACAGAGAATCTTGAAAATTTTTGCGAACTAAACAAGGCCTTTACTTGCTATCAGCTGAAACAACCACCGGCCACGAGCTAGTCCATCCGAGAAAGATAAAAATTTTACTACTGTCTCCATGCTTTTCGTGTTGCCAAGGCTAGCTAGCTTAATTCCTGGTATATCAAAATCAATTACTAGTTTTGATATTTTATTAAAAAAAATCATAGTAGTATAATTTGTCAAATAAAATACGCCTAGCTGGCTAGACCACCATTCAGCGTTTGTGCCAGCTGGCCTCAGTTGAGTGAAGCGGCGGGGGTTGCTTTGGAAAAATTAATTTGACGGCTATAACACGTTTCATTTCAAAAAATATCATCAGCTCCAGAAGAGACTGACCTACCTTGTCACCAATAATGCACAAGTTGTCTGGTGACCACACACCCATATGGACCCTACCCACATTACAGTGAGCCCCCGGGTCCTAAACGCTCATAGGAGTATATATATGACTAAACAGTGTACGGTACATAATGACAAGAGACAAAAAGAGTATGACCTTGTTTAGTTGCAATTTTTTTTAAAAAAATAACCTCTATAGCATAATTTATTTATATTTAACAAATATTATTCAATCATAAACTAACTAGATTTAAAAGATCAGCCTCGTAATTACAGGTAAATTATGCAGTTAGTAATTTTTTTATCTATATTTAGTGCTCTATATGTGTGTGCCGCAAGATTTGATGTGACGAGGAATCTTAAAAAGTTTTGCAAAATTTATGGAAAATAAACAAGGCATATTATATCTGCGTCAGCTCTCATTTAACAAAAGAAAGTTTCAAATGATTTGTTTTCAAACACAAGAATCACTACTTCATAAAAATAATTTAGCGAGACTACCCAATCACTATCACAAAACTCAACTGTGTACTAAAATAGCTGAGGATTTTAGGAGACCGTCATTTTTTTATGGAGGCAGTCACAAAGTCTCTGTCTTTCAAAATGGACCACTAACCTATCGATACTACCGATGCATATCACGTGTAGCAACCACTAAGCTCTTAGGTACAATAATAGGCTTATAGCCAAGCTAATGCTGACGTGGAGGAGAGAAGAGAGGAGAGATGATAGCTTGGCTCTTATGTAAGCACCAAGCTGGGCACGGATGCATACATAGTAGTGGGCGCAAAAAACAAGTATTGTGAGAAGGGAGAAGAAAGAGAATGTGTTTTAGAGACAAGTAGGAGACAACTTATTGTATAACTTGGCTCTAATTATTTGGCTTATAGCCAAGCACTTGGCTCTTTTATTGACCTTGCTCTAACCGCCTGTTGGTACTCTCGGTGTAGAGCAAGTGTCTAGCGACATGCACCGTGCACTCACGATGTAAGACTATATCACGAAGTCCAAAACAATTAATTACATATTATTTATGGTATTTTGCTAATGTGGCAGTATATATATTTATTGAAGAAAGAGATAGAAAAAATAAGACTTTAAGTCTTATTTAGACTCTAAGTCCACATTGTTCGAGGTAATAAATAACTTTAGACTCTTTATGATAGACACGTTGCATGATTATGGGTTTATCTCCGCTTGGTCGCTGGCACTCAAAGTACTTACAATGCAGACTTTATCATAGAGTCTAAAGTTATTTATTACTTTGAACAATGTGGACTTAGAGTCTAAATAAGACTTGGAGTCTTGTTTTTTCTACCTCTTTCTTCAATAAATATGCTGCCACATCAGCAAAATACCATAAATAATATGTAATTAATTGTCTTGGACTCTGTGATAGAGTCTTGCATTGTGAGTGTCCTAAGACGTTCAAGTGCATGTTGTTTATATACTCAAACTCTTCTATCTTAATGACAATGATGCACAAAAATCTTTTGCATATTAAAGAAAATGAAAGCTATAATTTGTGTAAAGTACCTATTGGAGTATTGGTAAAGATAACCTTGCTGCCATGAGTCTATAGTATTTCAAAATTTATTGTTAGATTGCTCGCATGGTATTATATATATATATATATATATATATGAAATATTGGTTCTAATGTAACTATATATATAACTCATATTGTTAACATTAACATGCGATAACACACAATAATTAAACTTGGAATCCATGAATGAAAGATATATTCCATTTTTTATCTTAATAATCAGCAATCATGTAGCACCCAAAAAATTGTTTTCTTTTAAATAGATGAATTTGAACTTATTAAGTAATTTTGGTGAAGCATTGCAATTTAGGAAAATAATAAATTTTGAGAAATTTAAACCTAATATAAGTTTAGAATAATATTTTTGTTGCATACATGCTGGTGCATTTCTTTTATGTGATGAGTGGTTTTGAACAAAGGAATTTGAATTAAAATTTCATTTTGAAAAAAGTTTGAAAATTTATTTGGAAAAATAAAAAGGAAAAAGGTTTTCTCCTTCCCCCTTCTCTCTTTTCGGCCTTTTGGCCCAGATCTTCCTCCCCCCCCCCCCCGCGCCTCTCCCTCTTTCTCTTAGGCCTGGCCCAGCCGGCTCCCCCCTTTCCCCCTCCTCTCTCTCTCTCTCTGGCGGCTGATGGGTGGGGCCCACCCGTCAGGTCCTTCCTCTCCCCCAAACCGCCGCCCTGCTTCTCTCTCTCTCTCTGCTGAACCGACGAAGCCGCACCCCGCGCCCACGATCTCCCCCTCCCCACCGCGTATCGGCTTGAAGTGGAGAGCCCCCGCGCACCCGAGCACTCCCCCTCCCCCATTCTCTTTTCTCCTTGCCTTTGCTCCGCTCGTCCTTGCGCAGAGAACCGTCGCCGGAGTAGCAAGCGCCGCCGCGCGTCGTCCCTCCGTTTGGAGCTCTTTTCGCCGCGTTCGTCGCTTTGGTGAGCTTCCTCTCCCCTCCCGCTCTCTCCCATCCATTTTCCGAGGAAAACGAGGTCTCCAAGCACCCCGGCCGCGTTCGCCGGAGAAGCTCTCCGCCGCCGGCCATGGCGCGGCAACTCGGGCGCTTCCCGAGTCGCTCCGAGGCCGGGAGCGAGTTCCCCTCGTCCTCCTCTTTCTTTAGAAGCTTTCGGTTTGGGAAACCATGGCCTGTAGCCCCCTCGCGACCTTCTCCGGCGACCTCTGCCTCGTCGGCAATGGCGGCGCCGCCGCGCCCTCCCTCCCCTCCGACCGGCGCGCCACCTCCTTCCCTCCCTCTGTTTCTTTTGTTTAATCTCGCACGTCCATTTCCAATCGAACGGCCGAGAAGGGCCCATACCCCTTCGGGGCAAATTTTGCTAAAGAGTCCCCCAGAAATCTTGATTTTGTGCCCGCGGTCCAAAGCGTCTTCTCAAAAATGTTTTCGGTTTTTGAAAGCGTAAAATCGTTTACTCAGATTCAAAATACGTTTTCAGATATTACAGTTTTGCCACTGATTTCATTTAGCTCATAAAATGTTGGTTTTAACTCCGATTTGACCCGTTCAAATTGCGTTAGATTCGTAATCACGAGATCTGCGTGTTAGTAAACTTGGTTTAACAATTTGAAACATTTTAATTTTGTGACCCTATTTAATTAATTATTTTTCTAAAGAAAAATCTTAGAAAATTCATATCTTCTCCGTTTTAGCTCCGAATCGATCCGTTCAAGTTGCGTTAGTTTCGCGATTTCATAAGCTTCGCGTTGGTACCATTGTTGTCTAGGTTCACCACTATTAGGTTTCCTAGATAAATACAAGTCCGTAGATAGCCTTTGCAGTCCCGTTTAATGAGTAGATTTCGCGTCGTAACTCCGTTTTCCATGAATTTCTCGTTGACGTGATCGTAGCAGCGTGTAGATGATTTTGGAAAACTTTTATTTGCATTTATTTACTGCTGGTGTACTGTTCTAATTGTAATCTTGTTTGCTTCGTGTATGTCTGTCTCCGATTGTTTGCGTGTTGATAATCGATGACCGGGATTAGACAGTGGGCATTACTTCGGTGATCAAGATCAGAGCCTTGGAAGCAAGTAAGATCAGCAGGACCAGCAGGAGCAATTGAATCAAGGCAAGTACAGCATTTGGGTTTTAATTCTATGACCATGATCTTGTGACTAGATTAATATAAAGCAACAAATAATAATAATGACTTTTTAGCAACTTGAGGATTTATTCGTAAGTGATAACCGAGATGAAAGTGCAACCATGAGGGCTATAATGGCTCTGGCTTTAGTCAAGTATGAGTAATTTTTCTAGCTTGTTAGAGGTTACCTGTGTGGCGCAAATGGGGGATAGCAAACCGTGGATCCCCTGCGGGGTAGAATCACACGGACTGACTACCGAAACCAAGCGGCCCTAACTTGTTAGACGAACCTTTGAAAGACTTCATAGTGATCCCTGCCGACCTACCTTGGTAGTGGGTTACGAGGCTGATCACCTCGGGCGAAAGGGTAAATCATGACTCATGGGTAAAGATGTACAACCTCTGCAGAGTGTTAAAAACTGGTATACTAGTCGTGCTCACGGTCATGAGCGGCCCTGGAGATTCTTACATTAAGGGTGATGAATCTTGTTGTGTTAAGATACTCATTGCTTATTATTTAATGTTTTATATTATTTATGTCACATTGATCATGAGATTGTGGGAGCTATACAATCTAGTTGCTATACTTGTGGAGTTCGACATGGACTCACTCTTGTTATTCCCCCCACACCTCAGGAGAGGAGTTTAGGCTTGTGATCAACCAGTCAGTTGGATCCTGTAGAGTGAAGTTAACACCCGAAGTTTGGAGTTATATTCCGTGGTTTACTGCCTAAGGTTGTTTCTGATTTACTATGTACGCATTATAATTTATGCGTTGTCCTTTGATATTACCCCTTATTTGTAGCTATATGGGAGGCTTGTCTTCTAAAACTCACATATGGTGCATATCTGATTTTGTCCTTAAAATCGGGTGTTACAAATCAACATTAGTCTATAATACGTGTCGGCAAAGCATATGGGATATTTTTTACCACCAATATGTAATCCAATGCTATTTCGGAAGAGTATGCTAGAATAATTATTTGAAGCACTACAATTATTATGTGGTGGTGAGGGGCCCAGATGTCACTTTTGACAGCTTTTGGATCGTAAAGCTATGAGTGTGATGTTTGTGGTGTACGTTGATGGAAGTTGGTCATTTTTGTGTCGATCCACCCATTGAGTTTTTGTTTTTGTTTTTATGAGGCCATCTATCGTTTTTATCTTTATGCGATCGATTTTGACCAAAAGGGATTGGCCGTGATAGATTCGTCATGTTGTAAAGATCTTTTCTTCTTCTTTCTGTTGACGTCTACTCTCTCTATGTCCCTATTTAAATGTGGTCATGAGATGGTATCGATCAAACTTTTTAAATTTAACTAAGTTTATAAAAAATGTTAGCAATATTTATATCTCTAAATAACTTTTTATAAAAAAGACTTAACGATATATCTAATAATACTAATTATATACTATAAATATTAATTTATTTTATATATTTAGTAAAAGTTAAGTATTTTTAACTCCTCGAGAAACGAGAGCAAAAGATAAAAGGGGAGTAATAAGTGCATGGGCATGATATGCATATAATATAGCTAGCTAGTGCTTCTGTGTGTCACTAAAGGAAATAACAAAGAAACCATTAAAATGCATGAATGGAGGGCTTGTTCATTTGTCTGGAAAGTTATAATTGAAAGTATTGATTTATTGTGAGAGAAAAAATACATCAAAATGACCGACAAAAATTCTTTTTTTTTTGCGGACAAAATGAGTGACAAATTCGATGGATAAACTTAAGCGAATTATCTAGTAGCTTTAACCTTACTACAACATAATAGGTAAATTAAAGTGTATTGCGTGGCAGTAATAATACAACTTTAATTTGTGCACCACCAACAACAAGCATTATTGAAATATATACCAAGAGCAAGAGAAGATAATAATGGTGTGGGTGAAATTAAGCAACAGGAAAAGAACGCATGGTGTCATGCATTTTGATGATGAGTGAAAGGAAGGATCGGGATCCATGGAAAGCACAAGCACTGGAATGGATGGTGGTTGGCCAGGTGGACACGCAACATCAACATCTATCTGTTGGGTGGTGGTGCACGTCCAACTCCAATCTTTTTGCAATTTGCAGTGGTGGTCCCGTGTGCATTGCATCGCATCCTGATCCTGATAATGACTAGAAAGTAGGTCCCTGTTCCCTGTGCTGTGCATGAGCATCACGCTTGGATGCTTGCACCTTCCATCCATGACTCATCGTTTAGCTTTTTAGACTCTTCATTCCATGACTAGTTGAAAGAAAGACCTTTTATATACGTATATGTATCAGGTGATGAATCGAAGGGACAAAAACCTCAGGGCCCACATGTTTTGATTAATTGAAGAATATGTTCCTTAGATATGGTTGGTTAGTACTAGTTGTATTGCACACAATAATAAGCAAAAAGTCTAATATTTGACATGGTTGGTTGGGTTCATGAACCTACCCACCCACCCGGTTTGAGTCTTCAACTTGGCACAAATACTTATATTTTTTTAGATTTATTAAGGATTTAACGACGTTATGCTTTCAGTGGTAGGAGATGTCATCGTCTGTTGCGAAGCGCCCGTGGTGACTTTGTGAATTTCGAGATCTGTCAGATTAGTCCTTCGGAGCTGCTCATAGAAATAGGATGAGTGTGCATGCGTTATGAGCTTCTGCGTTATACTGTGTAATTCGCAAATGATGATGATATGTTCTGTGATGGTGCTACATTACGATAGATCATGTAGGGCCCCGCAAAGATACGTTTTGAACTTAGCCTACCTATATGACCCTGTTTAGACTAATTAAAATAAATCATCAGTTCCTCCACTTCAGATTATGTTGTTTTGACTTTTCTAGATAAAAAAACTTTAACTAATCCAGATAGCCTAGCTTAGAGTTTAGTTATAGTCTACCTTAAACTATTTAACCACTCAAAATTTTGATAAATGTTAGCTAGTCCCCTCTAGCTATATTACAACATACAAAAATTTAGTTGATCTAGATAAGACCTATGTCTATACACTTTTTTGATAACCTATGTCTATACACTTAGTGCAACTCTGTCAGAGTTTTCAAAACAAGCTGTCAACTAAAATTTGAGGGCTCGATCATAACCATAGGTCCAGTACTAGTAGGACCCTGTTCAAGCCCTCAAATCTCACCCTCCGTCCTTTAATCTCGCGGGAGTCAACCCCCGTTCCTATTTGAGAATTGACTTGTTTAGCTTACTCCCGCACCCACTCTCCTCTTCCCCCCTCAATTTCGGCACCCCATTGGAACACAGACGCAGCCAGGATATGATGGGCAAGGGGCTATGTCCCCTGCACATAAGGATGCTATTGATGAGGGACATGTATGTAATAGAGATGCTTGCATTACACATTCATTCCTGTCATGAGTGGTCGTTTTTTAGACTCTTCCATGCATGATCATTTGAAAGAAAAGACCATACATATGTATCAGGTGATGAAAGTAGAAAAACCTGAGGGCCAACATGTTTGGATTAGTCCTTGTTTAGTTGCCAAAAAATTCTGGGAAACGCTACTGTAGCACTTTCATTTGTATTTGACAAACATTGTCGAATCATAGAGTAACTAGACTCATAAGATTCGTCTCGCAAATTATAGGTAAACTATGCAATTAGTTTTTATTTTTATCTATATTTAATACTCTATGTATGTGTCGCAATATTTGATGTGACGGAGAATCTTGAAAAGTTTTTGGTTTTTGGGTGAAGGCTTGACGAATATGTTCCCTTACATGTGATTGGTTAGCAGTTGTAATAATAAGCAAATAGTATAAGTTTTGTCCAGAAAGGATGGATGAGTGGTACCTGTCAATGCCTCAATGGTGATGATATGTTCTATGCTGGTTTGCTACATTATGATAGATCGTGTTGGGGTCCAAAGATACGTTTTGAGCTTAGCCTCCTATAAATGACTCTGTTTACATTGATTAATTAAACTAAATTACTACCCTTCCCATTATAAATTATAAATTATTTTGATTTTTTAGATACATTATTTTGCTATGCATCTAGATTTAGACTATGTCTAAATACACGCTGTAATAAAAAGTAGATATTTAAAAAGTCAAAACAACATATAATTTAGATACAGTGAAGAGAGGAGTAACGTAAAAAAACCTTAATTAGCTAATCAGTAGTTTAGTTTATAGCCTACTTTAAAATATTTAATCACTCAAATTATAAAAGAAAATATTAGCTAGTTTGCTCTAGCTACTACAACTTATAAAAAAAAATTAGCTAATCTAGGTGAGACTTTTGTCTAGATTATAAGACATGGTATTAAAATGGAGGAGGAGTAAGGAAGAGACAAAAAGATGCTTATCCGTGAAAAGGGCCAGGGTGCCTTTCGGACAAAAGTCGACCACATCAAGAGCAGCAAGGACCCTCAAGTAGTCGTCGACAGCCACCGCTGCCCGTTTGTTTGCCCTTTCACGTTCACTGCCTTGTGGGCCCCACATCCACTACAAGCACCGCAGACTAGCTGCAATATTGCTACGTGCACTCACCAAGACGCCCTCCGCTGAGAAAAGATATGTAGGCCTTGTTCAGTTGGCAAAATTGTTGAATTTTGGATAGCGTAGCACTTTTGTTTGTACTCCCTCCGTCCCAAATTATTAGTCATTCCAAGAATTTTGGAGAGTCAAAGTTTTTCAAGTTTGACCAAATTTATATAGCAAAATAATAACATTTTTTGTACCAACCAAGTATCATTAGATTCTTTGTTAGTTATATTTTCATAGTGTACCTATTTTATGACATAAATCTTTATATTTCTCTCTATATTTTTGGTCAAACTTAAAAATACTTTGACTCTCCAAGATTTTTGGAATGACTTATAATTTAGAACGGAGGGAGTATTTGATAATTATTATCTAATTATGGACTAACTAGGCTCAAAAGATTCATCTCGCAAATTATAGGTAAATTGTATAATTAGTTTTTATTTTCATCTATATTTAATACTCTATGCATGTGCTGCAAGATTCGAAGTAACGGAGAATCTTAAATTTGTTTAGGAACTAAACAAGGTTGTAGTCATTGAATTGACTACAGTAAATACAATTGTTTTTTTAATGAAGTGTTGTCTATGTATGTTGACATCTTTGAGCACACATATGTACAACAGGAAAACAATAATACAACAAGACATGTGTATCATGATACTAAAACTAACATATATGTCTATATCTTAGTAAAGTTGAGGAGTCTACTTCTTCAAAGTTAAGAGAATACTAAAAGAATAACAACTTGTATTCAGAAAAATTTCACCCTAAAGGAAAAAGAATCGTTATGTAACGTTCAGCCAAGATACGAAAGCGATGTATTACCATCAACAAAGTTGTAGAGCAGAGATATAACTAAACTACATTGGCTTGGTTGTGCCATCAACATCATTGTGTGCTTGGAGTGTAATTTTTCTATGATTTGAGTGAGCAAGAGCCATAGCAAAAAAAAATGTTAGATGGTTGCGGGTTAATATATGGCATGTAAAGTTGTTAACCATGTTGCTCTTACTACAACATGGTGTGGTGATCTAGGCCCTTTTTGGCTGGTGCTGACACCTGATGCTGATGTTAATTTATTATGAGAGAAAAATATTATTTCATAGCTGAAAAATAATATTGATAAGTTTAAGCGAATATGACTCTATAAAGGGTCTACTTGGCAGGGCTCCTCACAAGGGTATATGCTTTTTACTAAAAAAAACCGCTTCTTCACAAAAACGTTTAGCAGGGCTCCTCTGGAGGAGCCAGCGTCGGAAAGAAGCCCTGCTAAACAGGCTCTTGATGTCTTCCTATGGTGGGCGAAAATATGTGATTCTAATGGCCTTGTTTAGTTCACCCAAAAAACCAAAAAACTTTTCAAGATTTTCCATCACATCGAATCTTACGACACATGCACGAAGCATTAAATATAAACAAAAACAAAAACCAATTGCACAGTTTGCCTGTAAATCATGAGATAAAATTTTGAAGCCTGGTTAGTCCATAATTAGACAATATTTGCTAAATAAAAACGAAAATGTTATAATACCCAAAATCAAAAAAAAATTGGAACTAAACAAGGCCTCAAGAAACTGGGTGCTGCATGTGTACGTGTTGCAATTTGGGAGAGGATCTAGGTGTCGATCTTTCGGAAAGAATGACGAGCCACTCACAGCACACAGTGGAAGAAAGAACAGAGCGCAGCAGCAGCGCAGGGGTGGGTATCCAGATCCACAGCAGTGGAAAAAGCGAGGCACGGGGTGCTCTCCACCGAGGCTATTATGTTTAGTTTAAAAAATTTTACAAAATTTTTCAAATCTAACAGCGTATGTATAGAATATTAAATATAAATAAAAAATTGATTATATAATTTAGCTATGATTTATGAGATAAATCTTTTAAGTCTACTTAGTCTATAATTAAATGATATCTATCAAATATAAATAAAAACCAGGCCCGAATTTCCCACAAATACACCAATGCCATACCATACCAGGTGCGTGGGCCCCGCCGCATCACCATCACCCCCAGGCCCATGCACTGCTTGCCGTGAGTGACGCGTGGGGCCCACCGTAGCAGCAACGACATCTCCCAAAAGCATCAGCAGCAGCCTTCTGCGCCAGCAATTTTGTTTTTTTTTTCTTTTTTTTTCCCTCCACTGAAAAAAACAGGGAAAGCAGAATAAAAGATGAATAGAAAATGGTGAAGATATATATATATATAAAATAGAGCAGCAGCAGCACCTGCCCCATTTCCCATTTCCCATTCCCTGCGAGTCCTCTCATCAACTGGTGGAGCAAGGAACGACAACAACCACCTCCACCTTTTTGCGCAGCCACCCTCCGCCTTGCCGTTATTTCCCCTTTCACTCCTCGCGTTTTTACACTTGGCTCCCATGCCCAGTCAAATCTAATCCCAATCCACTCCTCCCCTCCCCCCGCCATGCCGACGCCGGTGCCCGCCGCGCGCCAGTGCCTCGCCCCGCCCGCCGTCACGGCGCTCGACGCCGCCGTCGCCTCCGCGCGCCGCCGGGCGCACGCGCAGACCACCTCCCTCCACCTCATCGCCTCGCTGCTCGCGCCCACCGCCGCCCCGCTGCTCCGCGACGCGCTCGCCCGCGCCCGTAGCGCTGCCTACTCGCCGCGCCTCCAGCTCAAGGCGCTCGACCTCTGCTTCGCCGTCTCCCTCGACCGCCTCCCCTCCACCCCAACCTCCTCCTCCGCCTCCAGCAGCAATGACCAGCACGAGCCCCCCGTCGCCAACTCCCTCATGGCCGCCATCAAGCGCTCCCAGGCCAACCAGCGCCGGAACCCGGACACGTTCCACTTCTACCACCACCACCACCAGGCGGCGGCGTCCACCAACGCCGTCAAGGTCGACCTCTCCCACCTCGTGCTCGCCATCCTCGACGATCCGCTCGTCAGCCGCGTCTTCGCCGACGCCGGCTTCCGCAGCAACGAGATCAAGGTCGCCATCCTCCGCCCCGCGCCGCCCGTCCCGCTGCTGGCCCGCGCCGGCCTCCCCACGCGCGCCCGCCCGCCGCCGCTCTTCCTCTGCAGCTTCGCGGCCGCGGACGACGCCGACGTCCCCTCGCCCGCCGGAGCCGCGCCGGGGGAAGACAACTGCCGCCGCATCGCCGACATCCTCGCCCGCGGACGCAACCCCATGCTCGTCGGCGTCGGGGCCGCGTCCGCCGCTGCAGACTTCGCCAACGCGTCACCGTACCGCATCCTCCCCGTCGGCCCTGCCTCCGTCAATCAAAATCAAACGGACCTCCTCGCCGTCGCGACGCCCGGTTCTGGGATCATCTTCAGCATCGGTGACCTCAAGGACCTGGTGCCCGACGAGGCCGACCTGCAGGACGCGGCTCGCAGGGTGGTGGCGGAGGTCACGCGCCTGCTCGAGACGCACAGAGCGGCCGGCCGCCACACGGTCTGGGTCATGGGCTGGTCGGCCACCTACGAGACCTACCTCGCCTTCCTTTCCAAGTTCCCGCTCGTCGACAAGGACTGGGAACTCCAGCTGCTGCCAATCACCGCCGTGCGCGACGCCGGCCCTGCAGCCGGACTCGTGCCTCCTCCAGCTCCAGCAACCACGGTTGCTGCCTTGTCCATGCCTGCCACTACAAGGTACTACTCCTTTTCTATCCATCGCCAGATCACTTGTTTATTTTTTTTTATTGTGCATCCATGTGCGGCGATTGCTGTGCTAGTAGTCTATCACAAGTGTTTGCTTGTCACCACGAGTACTGTGATTACTTTATGACACTGTTCTTGACTAGTTTAATGTTTTGTAGACTGGAGTTGTGTGCTTGCCCTTTCTAGTATGATGTTTCCACACATGTCTGATAGCCTCATTTGGACATCTTACAGTTTGAGTCTTGTATAATATTTCCTTCTCTTGTGGAAGGAGTTAATAACAAGGCGTAACATGTGCTGTTTGTTGCAAAGTGACATAGCTACCAGACGACTCTTGTTTATGTTTTTCAAGTCATGCTCATTAGCATCGGCAGGATCTAACAGTTCCACTTGTAATTTGCAGCTTCATGGAGTCGTTTGTTCCTTTTGGAGGTTTTCTGTGCGATCCCTATGAAGCAAATTCCTGCCCTCAGGCCCTGCGATGTCAACAGTGCAACGATAGATATGAGCAAGAAGTTGCAACTATCATTAGAGGAAGTGGCATTACAGCTGAAGCTCACCAAGATGGTCTACCATCCATGCTGCAGAATGGCAGCATGATGGGTCCTAACAATGGGTTTGATGTGCTCAAGGTGTGAGGCTACTTCTATCTTTTAGAATTTTGAAGTTAAATAGTGAATGCAACTTGTACAGCTTGCTGATAGATGAATAGTTTTCGATTTGATTGGTATAAAAGATGTACAGTTTTTCTTCAGTGCAGGTTAGAGATGATCAGATGGTATTGAGTACGAAAATACAGAATCTGAAGAAGAAGTGGAATGAGTACTGCCTACGACTCCATCAAGGTTGCAATAGGATCAACAGAGATCCATGCCAGTTATTTCGACATCACATCGATGTTCGACAAATAAATGCAGACCTTGTATTGAACCTTCAAGTCAGGCAATCAAAGAGTGATGAACCCCTTCAAGATAGGGCTGTGCCATCCCAACATAGCAACTCATCACATTGCGACAACCCTGAAGATCATGCGGCACCATCATCTGCTGCACCTGTGGCCACTGACTTGGAGTTGGCCACCCCTCGTGGATCTTCTTCCAAGGATTCAAGTATTGCACTGTGTAAACATGTAAAGGATGCTGAAGGGTCGATCCAGCTGATGCCCAAGAAGGTTGATGATCTGAATCTTAAGCCTCACTTCTCTGTACAGCCTTACACTTGCTTCAGGAGTTCCTTAAATCGGGATCAAACTTCACCTAGTGCTCTGCATTCAGCAGCTTCAGGGGGTGCTTCTGCCTTTGGCCAATGGCAGAGGCCTTCACCCCTCCCAGCACAAAGTTATGATTTGAGCAATTACAAGCTACTCATGGAACGTCTGTTTAAGGCTGTTGGGAGGCAGGAGGAAGCCTTGAGTGCTATTTGTGCATCCATTGAGCGGTGTAGGTCAATGGAGAGGCGTCGTGGTGCAAACAAGAAGAACGACATATGGTTTAGTTTTTATGGCCCGGATAGCATTGCCAAGCGGAGAGTTGGTGAGGCACTTGCTGAGCTGATGCACGGTGGCTCAGAGAACCTGATATATCTGGACCTAAGCCTCCATGACTGGGGTAACCCCAATTTCAGAGGAAAGCGTGCCACAGACTGTATAGCTGAAGAGTTGAGAAAGAAGCGTCATTCAGTTATCTTCCTTGACAATATTGACAGGGCTGACTGCCTTGTTCAGGAGAGCCTGATTCATGCCATGGAGACTGGCAGGTACAAAGATTTGCATGGGGGACGGGTGGCTGACCTTAATAACTCGATTGTGGTGTTGTCTACAAGAATGATCCAAGGATGTCAGGACGCCTCTCTTGGGATGGAAGAGGACAATGCTTTTTCAGAAGAAAAGGTTGTGGCAGCTCGTGGACATCAACTGAAGATCATAGTTGAGCCAGGCACAGCCAACATCGGTGAAGACCCTGGAGGCAAAGTTGTAGTTTCCTCAAGGCATTCCTTGAGAAACAGTCAAGCATCTTTGTTCTCTAGTTCTTTGAGTAAGCGGAAGCTCCACATCTCTGATGGGCAAGAAAAGACAGCAGAATCACCGAGCACTTCAAAGCGACTGCATAGAAGATCAAGCGTTCCATTCGACTTGAACCTCCCAGGTGATGAGGCTGAAGCCCATGATGGTGATGATGACAGCAGTAGCAGCCATGAGAACTCGTCCGGTGATCCAGAGGGATCTGTGGGCAACCTCTTACGTTCAGTGGATGAGTCAATCAATTTCAAACCATTTGACTTTGGCAAACTTTGTGAGGACATCCTGCAGGAGTTTAGCAGTACAATGAGCAAGACTCTAGGCTCCAGGTGCAGGCTGGAGATCGACGCTGTGGCTATGGAGCAAGTAGTGGCAGCGGCATGGGCATCCGATTCACATGAGAAGAGGCCTGTGCGGACGTGGGTGGAGCAGGTGTTTGCCAGGACCCTTGAGCAGCTGAAGGTCAGGTGTAAGAATTTGAGTAGCTCTACTCTGAGATTGGTTGCCTGTGAGGATGAAATGCCGGTAAAAGAAGATGCTTTTGGAGCTTTCCTTCCCTCGACAATAATTCTGGATTGGTGATGGTGATATGTGTCTGTATAGGGTTTGCATTATTGCTAGCTGTAAGTATTGTTAGCATATAGTACTGGTTGGCCACCCCACCCACCCATAGTCCATAGTAGCATATAGTAGTGTACTAGTATAGCATCATATCATTATTTGGTCGCTAAAAAATAATGTAATTAAGCTGTATGTACGTACGTAGTCTAGCAAGCTACTCGTTGAAGTCGATGACTCGGGGCTTGGCAAATTAGGCAGGGTCTGTCATCAGATCATGAGGTTCTGACCCCTTAGCTACTTCAAAGCATCACAAGCTGTATTGTGATCATGGTTCGTCCCTCTGATTGATGGTTCTGAATAAATTGTATTGTTGCTCGGACGTGTGTATATTTGTTAATGTATTTGCAAGGCCATGATGGCCTTTCTTTGTGGAATTCCATATCCTGATGCAATTCAAACTGGCCGACAACTTGCATTGTTTCTGTGGTGCTGATTAGCTAGGCTGGTCAAGCCTCTTTGTGACGCACTCTTCTGAGTTAGTCTTAACAGAGAAGTTTATGTTGAGAGGTTTGCACTGTCCCTGTGAGAAGTTTGTAAGCTTTGCTATTGACAGTAAGATGATATTAATAAGACCTTTATCATGTCATATTGAGAAAGTTAGTCTTAACATTCTATTTGGTGCTCTTATTTTCAGATTATTTGCTTGACTTGAAGGGTTTAGGGTTTAATCCATCACTAAAGGAAGTTGGAATGGATATTTTTACACTTCAACCTGTGAGGCAACCTGAATCTTGTTATTTGTTCACCATCGGTTTTCCTGTTAGATGCATGTCTATTGAATATTGATTACAATGGGACAACAGAAACTTTCTCTCATATCAGCTCTGCTGTTCAATAATCCCCCTCTGTGCACCTTGCAACCGAAAATGATTTTAGCTTTGGTGTACGGTAGTATTCCATTCATCCAACCAAACAATTTGTTTGCAGGTAATCTGTGAAACAGGTGAAGGACCAACTTCCCCATGGATATCATTCAGAGTTCTGTTTGCAGTTATTCAAGACAATATATCATCAGTGGCAAGGGAGCTTCTCATCCATCATTATGAGGAGCTGAAGGTACTATAAGCTTGAAAAGTTAAAGTTATAAGGTAGGTCTTTATTGTGGTTTGTATGGTGTGTGCTGAACCACCGTTTCAATCTTTCCACATGACAGGAAAGCATAATAACTCGCCAAGAAATGGTGAAGAAAATGATAATAATAGTTGGAGAGAGAGTACTTTTGGAGGCCTTGAAGAAGCTTCATTACTGTGTAAGTTCATAGTTGCATGCATTTTCTTGTTTCATGTCAAACCTGAGGACCTTTCGAGACTTGTGTTATACAAGTTCAAGCTTGTATAGGAAGGACTTGGTAACACATTTTGTTTCCCAATTTCACCGTAATAACCTGCTAAAGGTTGTTTTACTAAATGCTGATTGCATGAGCCTGGCTGCATAACAGAAGGCTTCTTTTCAGTTTTGAAACCCAAACCTGTATCTTTTTTTGAAGCAAAAGCAATTGATTTGTGTCTCATGAATAGTATGGACATGCAACTGTTTCCATACAAATTAGTCATAACAAGGCTGTTATGTGCTTAATCTACTTTTAACATTTCTAATAGTTGAGTTGTTTGATGGTTCATGGTAAGCGAGATTGATAGGAAATTATCAAATAACTTCATGCCACTTGAGCACTAGTAGTTATGTGCAAAGAGAAACTATTACAATTAGGGATGTTCAACCAATGGTTTATGGGTCTAGTCAAAACCTTCCTTATCCTTAATTGCTCCACTTGCTTAGACTTGATGATTGACCAGTTTGTAATGGTTTGAAATAACCTGTTTGTCCAGCCGTCGTACAATATTTTTTTTTACTCTTCTCAGGATGATCTTAAGTGTTCCAAATAAGTAATGTGCACTACCTTTTTTCTTACTGGCATCTACATTACTTTCTTATTGTCTTCTTTTTGCAGCCATCATTGTGGTACAAGCCTTCTGTTGAAGCAGTATCTAGTGATTCTGTAATGGCAGCACCAGAACAATTATCCTTGGATAAGGCAGGTGGAGATTGTTGATTGACTCTGAGGGTTAACCATGCTGATTCACATGCACCAAATGCTGTGTCTGAACATGCCACAGTTGTTAGCACCAAAGGATGTGATACCCTTGCAGCGGATATGGTGCCCAAACGTCAAGATTTATTCTGCTGTTGCCATGTGTGGGGCTTGTACAAGTGCAGAGATCCTCCTGTACAGATGGTGCCACCTGGAAACTCTGCAACCTCGTGTGCCAGAAACCAAGATTCCTTTGTATTGTAGGGAGAGTGGCAGCCTTTTGAGGACAATTTCTGAAAGCTCTTCATCTCCTGGCGGGAAGTTTGCAAATCCGGCACACCAACCACAAGAACAGGACGTCCTTCTCTAGCACAAAGTTAATACCTCCCAAACCAAACCCATGGAGTTTCTGCTCCAGGCGTCACTACATGAATCTGCTGTACCAAGCTTTGGAAATTCCAAAAGTACAGGCGTGAAACAACTCAATTCTGCACCGAGAATGACACCTGAAGGCTAGAAATTCCTTTCCCTGGGTATTGCGTCACCTAGCCCAGCACCTCGTGATTTAGTAAAATGCCAGGCCAATTCGACAGTGGTTGCCATATCTCCAGTTCATGTGCCAGGTAAGCCTCTCTGTGCAAGACGATTGCTGCCTACCAAATATTATTGGATCATTAAGGTTGTCATTTCTGTGCAGGCCATGGAAAATCACCATCCATGAAGATCGAGGGCCATGATTCGCTGGTGCTGAGTGTGAAAAATTGAGGCACCTAGTTCAGGGGCCAACCGTTTGAGAAAATGGTGTGCTGGCTTGCTCTGCAGATTGATTGCAACCTTTGAATCATGATGAAACATAATATAATGGTGCAAGGGAGGGGAAGGATCGGATATCCCTAATTTTTTTACAATTTAGTCCTTTTTCTGAAACAAATTTTATTTATGTCACTAAGGAACCAAATGCAAATTTATCTCAGAAAAAAGCTAAAAAAAAAAAATTGGGTGGAGATATGCCAACTTCCGAGACCTGCAACTCTACTTTGCCCTCACCCGCCGGTGGAGATTCTGTTTGCCATCATAGGTACTACCCTACCCCAATAGTCTAGTGCGATCACATGCTTCATAAGGTCTGGTTTTCAAAGGTCCATTTAATTTTTAATTTTGATGATCAGGAATCCAGCAACCGTGGAAGCCGTAGGGCAGCTGGCCATATGGGAACCTGACGCGCGCAATCTCTTGGAACGTCGTGGCATCCAGGACCAGCGCAGAGCCATCTCCACAAGCGCCACTTACAATGGATATCACCACCCCTGTTTGTTAGACAACAGATTTATTTGTGTTGTAATCGTGATATATATATATATATATATATATATATATATGTAAATAAACAAATCAATCAAATAAACTGACCGTCGTCTTCGTGGATTATTTCTCCGGGCCTGGCCACGAAGAAAGGCTCCGAGGGCACGGCGCCCTCCTCGTGCCACCTCATTCATCTCTGCCGTCTTCTTGAGGAGGTCTATCTTGGTGATGGTGTTGGGGAAGTTGCAGGGCCGGCCGGCGAACCCCACAGGCATAGGCCGGCGTATCTGTATGTCTTGCCGACGAACGCCGGGTTGATGCTGCACATGTCCATGCCGCGGCCGTGCTCCTCCGGCTCCCACCACCGTTTCTAGCTCGCCAAATGGGCTGCCATCCAACGGTACCGGCAAACCCTGCCGCCGTCAATTAAACGACACGTCAATACCAAAAGAAATGTCAATCAAATAAACGCTCGTGCTACCACTGCCTCCGTTAATCATTTAACACAGACAGACATCTTAAAAAAACAATTAATTAAAATAGTCTATTAACCAAGGCAGATAGGTAAATAAATATGATCGCCTCGGTTAAATAATTAGCAGAGGCAGTGTGTTTTCAAGACAACTGCCTCTGTCGAAGGCAGGCAACCTCACATTAACGGAGGCGACTCCCTAGTGTGTCCGCCTCTTTTGTATATTTGTGCTCTGTAGAACTTAACTATATGTTCTTGTGAGATTACCCACGCCCCAACCAATTTAAAAAACCATCCATCTACATGCGTTATTATTATTATTTTTGACCGAAAGCATGGCTGTTATTGTCGTTGTTTACTAGCTTCTCTTGTATAATAAGCAAACCCAACATTGCTGTAATCATATGTTGGTCTAGCTTGATCTTGACTATGTGCTCCAGAATATTGAACCTAAAGATCCTAACGCAATGCACCCTGAATTACGCTAATGCGAAAAAGTTGTATGATGCTGAAATAGCTAAGTGGAAGGAGTCTCTTGGTCTCATGTTCCCAAAAAAAAATCTCTATAGTGGAGGGAACAAGTGGAGCAATCCCAGTTTCTATGAATGCTAATGAATACCTTAGCAAAATTGAAGAACGTTCATTATCTAAAAAGGCAAAATTGAAGCAATATAGGTGCGATCTACAAAATATTATGCTACCACTCTTATCAAGAAGCTGAGTAGCTGACTAATGGTGAATATTGATGGAACTGACATGAGGGAAATGCATATCACAGATGTTTAGTTGTCTGTTTTATGAGGGTATAGGGGTTTATACCCTCACAGCTAGTCCCCGAGCTCCATGTATTGTGATGCGACACGCCATCTTGAGCTTCTTCGACCAGTGAGGCTTGACGTCTCCAACCAGCAAAGAAAGTCGCTCGAATAGTTGTGACAATAGTTCGGAAGATAGTCGACCACAATTGACACCGAAGAAGCAGGTTGTCTGAATAATGCATGGTGCTCTTAAGAAAAAAGATTTTTTTTTCTTGATGAAGTGTACCCACTTTACTGTTCTGAAAAGTATAGTCTTTCAAAAAGCAACCATATTCACCGTAAGGTGAAGTGTGCCCACTTAGTCCCCGAGCCTGTTAGTAGGTGACGTAGACACGTGGTACCAAGGTTAAAAAGAAAAGTCCACGTAGAAATTTTGATACTGAGATGCATCGCCAGATGCATCGTACCGATGTAGTCCCCGAACTTGCTGGAAGGCAAGGTAAGAGCCTTGTAGCAAGGTCTAAAAAATTTAAATTTGCCCCTCGGTTGTATATGAGTCCAATTCATATGTAACTGAGAAGAGCAATCCTCAAGCTGTGGTCGGAGAATAATTGAAGCAAGTCCCGAGTACAACGTAGGAAGTGATTGATGAGTCCCCGAGCACGGTTGGGAATATAAACCTGCTCGGTGGTCGGCATAGTCCCCAAGCACGGCGTAGGGACTGGTGGACAAGTCCCCAAGCGTGGTTGAGAACATAAACGTGCTCGGTGGTCGGCACAGTCCTCAAGCACAGCGTAGAGACCAGTCGACAAGTCCCCAAGCGTGGTTGGAAACGTAAACTTGCTCGGTGGTCGGAGCAGTTCCCGAGCACAGCGTAGGGGATGGTCGACGAGTCCCCGAGCGTAGCTTGTTACTGGACCAAGCTCCAGCTCTGGTCTGGCCAACAATCTAGAGCATAAGGTGCGAAACCTAGGCACACGTTGAAAGCCCCGGTTTGGTTTTGGATAATTGATGAAACCCTAGTACTAACCTCTATACTAAGTGTGTGTAGACTTAATGAGGTTGGTACATGCCAAGTGATGGAGCAAGTGATGATCATGGTGATGATGGTGTTGACCACAAGATGATCAAGTGCTCAACTTGAAAAGAAGAAAGAGAAAAACAAAACCCTATGGAGATCAAGGCAAAGGTATTGCTTAGGGTTTTGGTTTTGGTGATCAAGACACCATAGAGGGTGTGATCACATTTAGGATAGATAGCCGTACTATAAAGAGGGGAATTCTTTGGCTAAGCGGTTATCAAGTGCCACTAGGTGTCTTTGTTCTTGTGCATGCATTTAGAACCTAGTGAGCTAACTTAACTCCTTCGAAGAAAATATTTGTGAAAATGCTAACACACGTGCACTTGTTGGTACACACGTTGTGGTGTTGGCACACTTTGAGAAGGAGGTGGAGTTTGAAGAGTAGAGAGAGGATGGGTTCCTCTCTCCCTCCCGCCGAGCTTGCGAGGCGGGATTCGGCGCTTTTCGAGAAAATGAAGTGCATATTTTCTATTGCGCCGGTGGAAAATTTGGAGAAGTCGCGGGAGTGTTTCTCGCTGAGAAAACACTCACCGGACGCTGGCTTCTGGAGCACCGGACGCTGAGTTTGAGCGTCCGGTGCAGACAGTGCCTGGTCCAGCTAGGGTAAGGCACCGGACGCTGGCTTGAGCGTCCGGTGGTGCGCGTCCGGTGAGTGTTTTCTCAGCGAGAAACACTCCCGCGACTTCTCCAAATTTCCCACCGGCGCAATAGAAAATATGCACTTCATTTTCTCGAAAAGCGCCGAATCTCAAAGTGTGCCAACACCACAACGTGTGTACCAACAAGTGCACGTGTGTTAGCATTTTTACAAATATTTTCTTCGAAGGAGTTAAGTTAGCTCACTAGGTTCTAAATGCATGCACAAGAACAAAGACACCTAGTGGCACTTGATAACCGCTTAGCCAAAGAATTCCCCTCTTTATAGTACGTCTATCTATCCTAAATGTGATCACACCCTCTATGGTGTCTTGATCACCAAAACCAAAACCCTAAGCAATACCTTTGCCTTGATCTCCATAGGGTTTTGTTTTTCTCTTTCTTCTTTTCCAAGTTGAGTACTTGATCATCTTGTGGTCATCACCATCATCACCATGATCATCACTTGCTCCATCACTTGGCATGTACCAACCTCATTAAGTCTACACACACTTAGTATAGAGGTTAGTACTAGGGTTTCATCAATTATCCAAAACCAAACTAGGGCTTTCACCATATCGACCTATGAGAGTATAGGGGTTTATACCCCACAAATAGTTAACTATCAGTTCTCTATATGAGTAACAATGAGTGAAGTGGTACCTTGCGAAGCCATACAACTAATTTATACACAAAAACCAAGAAACTTTGCGAGAAATGAAAGATGGAGGACCATGTATTTAACAGTGGAGAACTGACTACTGACTGCAAGGACCCATGCATTAAGCTTGCAGTGGACTATATTATTAACTTTGCTCGAACCTAGAATCATATAATATAATACAAGCATATTATTTAGTCCTTGGGGTTACCACTTACTAAGGGTTTGTTGGATTCACCCAACTAAAGTTTTAAAGCTAAACTTTAGCCAGCAAAATTTTCTCAACTAAACTTTAATTTGGGTGTTTAGATTAAAGTAGCTAAACTTTAGCTGGTTGTTTAGCTAGGTGATTCAAATCCAAACATACCCTAATAAAAGGCTTGCTTTTTTCTGTGGTTGTGGTGGGTGGGGGAGGGGGGGTAGCCTGTTTAGTTATCCCCAAAAAACTTTTTACTCCGTCTATTGAATATTTAGACACATGCATGGAGTATTAAATATAAATAGAAAAATAACTAATTGTACAGTTTACATAGAAGCCGCGAGATAAATCTTTTAAGCCTAATTAGTCCATAATTAGGCATAATTGTTGCAGTAACAGACATGTGCTAATGGTGGATTAATTAGGCTTAATAAATTTATCCCGCAGTTTTTAGGCGAGTTATGTAATTAGTTTTTTAATTAGTATCCGAACACCCATTCCGACATGCGGTAAAATATTTGATCTGACACCCAAAACTTTTCACCCACGAACTAAACAAGGCTCGGCCCGCGAAACCGAAAAGTTTTTGGGTATTGTAGCACATTTGTAACTATAGTAATTAATGTACAATCATGTGCTGATTAAGCTTAAAAGATTCGTCTTGTAAAATAAATGTAAACTTGTGATTAGTTATTTTTTAATTTATATTTAATGCTTTATATATATGTGGCTAAACATTCGACGAAAGTTTTTAGAGGAAAACTAAACAGGGTCTACTAGATGGTCCACAAATTAAAGCCTAGCTAGAATAGAAAATCAAAAAATAAAGCCTAGAATAGAAAAAATGTGCAACAAGCTAGCATGCATACCTGGCGTTCGGCAAGAGGTCCTTGTCCTTGTCAGTGCTGAAGGATCTGAGTCTGCGGAGGAGAAGCGTGTGGATGATGGTGGGGTCGCCGTAGTGCTCGCAGCAGTCGACGATGACCGCGGCACCGTCGACGTCGTCGTACGCATTGATGTAGTGGATGGCCATGAACGGCGGCACCTCGACGTACGGTGGCGACCGTGTTCCCGGTGGACCTGCACATGACGTGCATGTAGCTGCCGGACGCCGGGAGCCAGTCGAAGGCGTAGTAGGGGGCGAGCTCCGACCTGATGAGGCTGGTGGCGGAGTACCGGAGCGGCATCTCCGGCACCACCACGTACTTGTCCGTGACGGCGAACGAGTGCATCCATCCCGGCATGGGGCCGCCACGGCAGTCCACTCTGCCTATCACCTTCCTCTCGTTGCTCCCAGACGCCATCCTGACGACAAGGTAGCCCGGCCGCTGCCGGGCCAGATCCGGGAGCACCGTCAGGAGCCCGTCGCCGCCGGTGGTCGTGATGGGGTGCGCGGACTGTATCATCATGCCGCCAAGCTTGTCCGCGTACCTGAACTTGCCCACCGTGTCCAGCGTGTCGGGGTCTATTAGGATGGAGCTCTTGGTGGTCTCGGTGAGGGTGAGGCACAGCACCTGGCGGCGGCCGTCGTCCCCGACGACGACCGGCAGCGGCAGCACGGCGCTGTTGGGGTTGTCCGTGACCGTGAGCGCGGCGCCGGTGAGGGTGCCGACGACGTTGCGCACGCGGTCGAGCAGGCTGCTGTTGGGCGGGCACTGCGAGAACTCGCGCAGGACGGGGCGCCCGTTGGCCCTTGCGGACGTGTAGGCGTCCGACTCGATCTGCCGGTGCGCTCCCGTGGCGCGGCCGTGTCGGAAGGAGACGCGGACGAGCGTGGCGTAGCCGTCGAACAGGTGGTCGAACGCGTGGTCACCCACGTCCCACAGCCCCGGCCCGTTCTGCATATATATATATATACAATAAAGATAGGACTCCTCCAACAGTCAACAGAACAACACCAGCAGCAGCGCTTTGGGTCATAACTTCTGAACCAGATGGTGGGGGCGCCCACTCCACCGGTCCAACTCTCATCTCGTTCTTATCCACCCATCCATTTTCTATCTAGCACAAGCACCAAGCAAATACTCTCTCTCTCTCTCTCCTTCGGAGCCTCACAACCAACTCTGACGGAGCGCCGGGGGTTGTTTCCGGCGAGATGGATCCCACAGGAGCGTGGCAGCCGGCGAGCGTTCACACAGGATGCCTCGAAGTCGCTTGCTAGCTAGGCCAAGGACCTCTCAGCATCTCGCTCGGTGATGATGGAAAAGGCCCATCCACTGCCTCCCCACAACCTTCAAGGCCATCGATCGAATCCATGTGCAAGAAGACATCAGTGGCCTTCCATGGTGAGGCAGCATGGCGCACCACCAGCAAGAGCCGATCACAACTGCGAGCTTTTTTTTATTTGGTCCGATTTTGGCCTGGTGGCATCGATTTTAGGTCTCGATCTATTGTTTGATTCTATTTGGTATTCATCTTGCCTTTCTCGTTTAGGTCTCAAACAATATATCGATTTGTTCTATGTGACTTCTGCTTCTCTCCACATCGCCGAGACTCCTGATCTATCTCCACACCATCGAATAGTGTTTATTTTGGGGGCTTCGATTTGATTTCGAACATCGGTTGGGATTATTGTATCCAAACTTTATTGTTGTAGTGTCTTGCGGCCTCTATTAGAGGTTGGACTGGACGTGTGGTCTGCCTTTGTTCCGGTGGTGACGGATCCGGTTCTGACTCGCTTGCACTAAAATTTTTGTGTGGGAACGAAAGAAAAAAATTTATTATTTTTTCGTCTGTGCCAGCGTTGAAGCTACCGGGAATAGCCAAGCTGGGAGGTTTCCTTCAACGACCAGGTCGCCTTGCCACCTCTCTTGCCGGACGCTGGTCCATGCAGAATGCCAGTGGAGTCTCTCGTTGCCGCCTCCGCCCGCACCGTCGTTGCTGCCGATCGAGACCTTCCGGCCGGGGACAGGCGGTATTAGTAGGGTGGATGTACTACCAAGCATGGGGATGAGGAGAACCGCCATGCTCTCGCGTGTCGTCGACGACGATGATGGCTCTTGGCGTACGTACGTGAGCGAGGATTGTTCTAGCTACCTAAGGCAGGGATTGGCGACGGAGAGGCTTGGTGCGCAGCGGAACGGTGAGATGTGTGTGTGTGTGTGTGTGTCTCTATATTCTCACACACAATTTCTTTGAGTGATGTTCTGCTCCAAGCATTCCTAATTAACTAACCAACATGCAAGAGCAACTGGACCAAAATAATGTAGTCTGGTTTGGCGTGCATTTCAATAGTGTTGGCTGATTGATGGATGCATTTGATGAATAGTGTTCATTTGGCTGATTTGAGGCATTGGTAACTGCAACCAACGTAGTGGTGACTAGCTAGGATAGTGATTTAATCTGACCTAATCCTGTGGGTTCATAGTTAACGTAGGACATTATTTTTTGGTAGCATATTACTGTTCAAACCTGCAACTGGATACGGGTAATCGAGGTTGGATTCCCTTGATCCACGAGGATAATGCAAAGTAAGTCATGGGAGTCACTTTCGGCTTTGGGCCTCATCTCCAAGGCAGGCACACAGCCATCATAAGAGACACGGACAACAATGGGCACCAACCGATATCCTTGTGTGTAGTGCAGCAGACAGTTTTGTTTTGTTTTTTTCGGTCTACGCATTTCTATGATAATTGCAATAGTCCGATGACTGAACCAACCGATGCCTCTGGCCTTTTTTATTCTTCAAGCACCATCTGGATGGAGCTTGCCTGTTGTGAATAGAACTGTTCTCTAGCTTGCGTTGTGATCGATGATAGCTCAGCTGATAGAACACTACGACGAAAGGTGGGTCCCAATTGTTCGTGACTATGAATTTTTTTTTTTAAAGTTCTGATTTGAGAGTTTCTGCTGGAACAGAGGAAAAAAAATCAGACCATCAAATACGAGGAGAACCCCTCAAATTAAAAGTAGGAGCTCTGATTTGAAGGCTGTCGCTGGAGATACTCTTTAGAGGGGGACAATTAACATGTAGCGAGTGTTAGATATTTAAGCAATCTCCATATCAATTTAATCCAGAAAAATAGCCGCATAAATATGATGACATATAAATTTAACATGGCAATGATATAGTTATATATTGTCAAAATCATTACATCATGATTTAAAACATGTGAACATGGTATATTGAAATTATATATCATACCAGCAAACATAATCATTTTATAAATCATAGCAGCAACCAGCAAGTATTACTACATGTTCATAAACCGCATCAACAAAATGATCTTGTGCATCAAACCAAATCATAAAAGATATAAAATATATGATCATGAGAACAACAAAGTTGAAGTTGAGAGTGCACCTAGAGGAGGGTCCCGTGCCGGAGGCATTGTAGGCTTTATTCTCACTAATACCAGCCATGGAAGCAGTGAGTTTAATTAATGTCGTGGACCTCAGTCGATGCAGGAAGGTGTTCGTAGTGTCGATTCCCGCGAACGCTCCAGAGGAAAAAGAGGACGACGTCGGCGGCGTGCGGAGGGAGCAGTCCCTAAAAACCTAATCGCCTGCAACCCCGAGCAGGGTTCGCAGACGAGCGGCGGTTCTAGAGGCACCTTGCTCTCCCGATACTTCATACGCGCGGAGCACCAGATGGAGATCGCCTTCAAGTAGCGGAGGATGATTCTGGTGTTTCTCGGATTAGTCTTTGATCACCTTCAAGTAGCAGAGGATGATTCTTGTGTTTCTCGGGATAGTCTTTGATCACCTTCAAGTAGCAGAGGATGATTATGGTGTTTCTCGGGTTAGTCTTTGATCACCTTCAAGTAGCAGAGGGTGATTCTTGTGTTTCTCGGATTAGTCTTTGATCACCTTCAGGTAGCAGAGGATGATTATGGTGTTTCTCGGGTTAGTCTTTGATCACCCTCAAGTAGCAGAAGATGATTCTAGTGTTTCTCGAGTTAGTCTTTCTCCAGACGGAACTTAGGATTTTATTCTTACAGGCAGAGGATGATTTTGGTGTTTCTCTGGTTAGTCTTTCTCCAGACGGGACTCGAGATTTTATTCTCGCAGGTAGAGGCAGGAGAAGGGATCGCAGTCAACTCAAGAGACAGACAAACAAGCAAAGAGTTCGTAACAGACAAAGATTAATCGTGATAATACAAAAGAAGAAACTCACGTTATTATGAGTTTTGATTGGCGGCACGGCCTGGGCGGCGGCAGTGCGCGCACGTGTGGCACGCCTTTGTACTTTTCTCAACTTCTCAATATAGAAGGATAAAATCCAACCATATAAGTCTAGTTAATGTTTTATCAATATATCCCGTATTGTATTAATTATACACCGAGTTTATTGATTTACTAAATGTATATGGGCCAAGCCCATTATAAATCCACAGCAAGACACCAAGTTTTGTCCGTCGAAGAAGCTGTAGGTAGGAGATATGTATGTCGACGATCGAAACGCTGCTGGGGTCCTTATTATGAATTTAGTACAGCAGGCCTTGCTGATAAGAAAGGAGGATATGTATATGCCCGGCCGGTAACCCCAGCAGCGTTTATACAGCAGGTCCTTCGCCTATTATGAATTTATAGTACACAATCGTTTTTGAGAGGTATATAGAGTAGCTAAGCATGCATTACTCCTGATCCTACTATATATACTGTACAATTAATATATAAACGATGCGGAGAAATTGGTTATTTATTCAATCTCACACATGTGATTTAATTATTCTGACATTATTTTTTTGCATAATATATAGGCCACGAACAGATGGAATACATTGCACCAACTGACTTCACCTACTACTCCGTATACGAATACGAGAGCGCGAGGTATTCAACACCAACATCAACCGTATGCATATCGAGACGTACGTACGGGCATCTATCATTATTCCCAGCTGGCAAAGCGCAGGCATGGAATGGATCCCTCCCAGCAATGATGCAAGTCATTTTTGCTTATGAGCATCATCAGTAGTAGTGTCGTTGAGGTGATGGTCAGTTTGGTAGTAGACAACATCGCCATGGTCGCTGACGAAGTGGTCGACTCTGAGGCTCCTGAGGAGCACGCCAAGGAGGTGAAGTGGCAGCGGCCCTGACTTGTGTGGCTCCCGGTAGTATCGCCCCAGCACCGGCTTGGCTGCCTTGGTCTGTTAATTGTTTTCAAACCAGATTTCAAATTTAGTTCATATATAATTAAGCTACTTATATATTACAGAAGAATATAATGCAGCAGCAAGACAACAATGGTAACAATTTCAGAAGCGCCATATATATATATATATATGAGCTAGCTAGCAGCTTAATTACAGCTTCGACGAGATGGTAGTGCGGGATCTGCGGGAAGAGGTGGTGGATGACATGGGTGCCGATGTCGTGGTGGATGCTGTTGATCCAGCCGTAGTCTCTGTCCACCGTCGTCAGCCCGCCGCGGAGGTAGCTCCATTCCTCGCCGCGGTACCAGGGGAGGCGCTCCTGGTGCCCATGGTGGTGCAGGTAAGTCACCAAGTCAAGCCACATCACAGACACCTGCATTACAATGCATGCATCCCTTCTTATTAATTACTGATTTAATTAATTTACGATATATATATATATATCGTATGATACGTAGTAGTGATTAATTGGTGGTGGTTGGTTTTCTTATAATATATATTACCAGGTATGGAACGCCGTACATCTTGAGCACCTGGAGTGGGCCGAACGCGCACGACATGGCGAGGAGGAAGGCGAGCATGATGCACCAGCAGGTGGTCGAGAGTATGACGTCGCCCTTGTCCTTGGGGCTGAACAGTGGGCTGCTGGGAAGAAAGTGAGAGCCCCTCTTGCCAGGGCTCCTGTAGAACTGCAGCATGCATCCAAAGCGCAAACAAATATAATTGCTCCATGCATGCTTAACATCAGTTGTAGACTGAATATAATTAACATTTGGAAAATTTTGAGATATAATGATGCTCCATGCATGCATGTGTATGATATTAATTCTTATATTATTCAGATTAATTATTAACACGTACCAGGTAGAGGGGGAATAAGAGCAGCGGGAAGGGGGGCGTGAATCTTAGCTTCTTTGCGCGAGGAGGCAATCGCCGGTACCGCCGCTCCGTCAGCTGCATTGCATTTTTCAAGCAGCTCAGAAAACACTGGCCGGCATCATCTATATATATACCATGCTCATTCATGGTATAAGATGGAAAGCTAGCGCACTACGTATACTATACAATAAGAGATGTACTGACCGGGTGCCATGACTCGTCCCTGTCGACGTGGCCGTGGTTCTGATGATGTGTTCTGTGGCTGATCCTCCTGCATTATATTATTCATGCATCATATCATTATTAAATATTATTATTATTAATTATTATTATTATTATTATTATTATTATTATGCATGACCATATATATATATAAATTGAAGAGAACAAGCAAAGCAAGCTAATAAGGGAGGAATTGAAGAACATATATACCATCCATGGTAGGGGATGAGGATGAAGGAGTGGAGGAGATGACCAACCACGCTGTTAAGCGTCGCGTTGTCCGAGAAGCTCCCATGACCACTGCACCAAATTAAACATTACATATATATACACATGGACAAATGGTCATCGATCATGGTCGTCGTGAGGAGGAAATTAAAGGAACGTTCGATGGGACGGCGCGCGTATAGCTAGAGTAGTAGGTACCAGTCGTGTCCCAAGACGAAGAACGCCCAGAACATGGTCCCCTGCACCGCCCAGTAGAGCGGCCACACCGCCCAGCTATCCATGGCCGCCGCCGCCGCTCCCAGCGCCACCACCACCGCCACGTCCCGCACCACGTACCACAGCGACCGCCAGGGGCTCTTGCGCCAGCAGTGCTCCGGCACCGCCGCCCGCACGTCGCCAATGCGGAACGGCGGCGCCTTCCCAGCGTCGAAGCCGTCCACCTGCCGCCGGCTCTTGTCGTCCTCTCTCGCCTTCGCCACCGCCTCCTCAACCTCATGATCCGTCGCCGCCATGGCTGGCGGTTGTGGTGGTGAACAAGCTAAGGTTTTGCTGCTTTTGCGGTGGTGGCGGCGTCGTCGTTTGGGTACTGCATGCGTCTACTTATATAGTACTCCTATAAGCAGCAGGCAGCCAGCCAGCCAGTCAGAGGAAAACCATCCATCCATTCCAATTTTTAAAAAGTACATTAGTAACCGAGCACAATGCACGATCAGGTAGGCGGATTTCTTAATTGTTTCTTTGTTCTTTTCATTTTTTTTTTGTTACGCAATGGCTTACCTGTTTGTATTTTTTTTCAGGTAGCACAAAGCACGAGCTTAATATACAGAATAGTTTCGCTTTTTATTGCCCCACAAGTTTCGGATCATGTGTGAGGGCAGGTTTTAGAGCAAGCCTAATAAAATTTATCTATAAGCCAAGCCAAGTCATTATTAGACAAGTTTATTTAGAGTCTAGCACATACAACAATTAGTCCCTTTCTATAGTCTAAATATTGTTTTCTTATTCAATATACAAGGATAGGATGGGAAGAGTTAACCTCTGCTTAGAAAAAGCGTCTTGACATGCGTCACAAGCTCATCAACAAAAGCATTGCTTTCTCTCTCCGCTTTTACGTGTATATGAATGATATAACAGTCGAATCACACTGTTATTGTACCTGATACTATTATTTTTACAGTGACAGCCTGCTAGTTCACGAGCCCTCGCGCAGGCGGCAAGAGGTCAAGTTTCAATACAGTTGCAACAACACACTAACTTGTATTTTTTTTCTATTTCATTTGATTTGGTTTGATATTTTCTTCTTTCCAATTCGGATTTGGAACGATATGATTTGATATCCGATTCTGATTTGGAGGAGACATGCAAAAAAATCCAAGGACAAGTTGAGTAAAGCAGGGTGGTACGACAATACCCTGTGTATTTTACTTGTATTTTTTTCCGATTTCATTTGATTTGGTTTGATATTTTATTTTTTAAAATTCAGATTTCAAACAATTTGATTCGATTTTGATATTCGATCTCATTTGGAGGAGCGAGTCAAAATGATACTTTGCATATTTGACTTATATTTTTTTATGATTTCATTTAATTTGGTTTGATATTTCTTTTTCTGATTTGGATTTAGAATGATTTGATATTCGATTCTGATTTCGAGGAGCAAGGCAAAAAAAATTTGGGGATGAGCTGAACAGAGTAGGATGGTACTACGATACCCTGCATATTTGATTTTTTTTTTCTCGATTTCATTTCATTTGGTTTGATATTTTCTTTTTTTTATTCGGTTTTAGAACGATTTGATTTGATTTGATATCCGATTCTGATTTGGAGGAGAGAGTCAAAATATCCAAGGACAAGATGAGCATGATGGGATATTCTGTGTATTTGACTTATATTTTTTCTTGATTTGATTTAATATTTTCTTTTTTTTTCGATTTAGAATGATTTGATTTGATTTGATATCTGATTGTGATTTGGAGGAGGAGTTAAAAAAATCGGGGACGAGCTGAGTAGAGGAGGGCGGTATTTTTTAGTGTAGATAGATACTCCACCGACCAAACTGTCCTCTCCCTGTTGATTTGAATAGCGTCCGTGCATATATATATGCACAGGACGTGCGTGCGGGCGTGCATATATTTGTTTTTTTTTGTTGCTATATTAGTAAATAAATTTTAAAACTGTGTCTGGGGCATGCAGTTTAGTGTGCCCATTAACTTTGGTTCATCGATGTTCCCCATGCAATGCATTGCATGTTCTCCACGCCCACGCCCACGGCACGGCATTGTTTAGTTTACTAAAAAAACAATTTTTTTAAGATTTTTTATCACATCGAATCTTATGGTATATTCATAGAGCATTAAATATGATAAAAAAAACTAATTGCACAATTTGTCTGTAAATTGCGAGACGAATCTTTTAAGTCTAGTTACTCTATGATTGGACAATGTTTGTCAAATAAAAATGAAAGTGAGTGTTAAAATCCAAAAACTTTTTGGATCTAAACAAGACCTCAACCTGGCCGCCCGTCGTAGAAGCCGGACGTTTGCACAGACACAGCCTGCTGTATGTACTCCCTCTGTCCATAAAAGAATCAATTCTTAGAATCCGTATCCGTCAAACTTTTTTAAGTTTGACTAATTTTATAGAAAATGGTAACAAATCTATGATATAAAATACGTATCATATGAAAATATATTCTATAGTGAATCTAATGATACTAATTTGATACCATAAATCTTAGTATTTTTTTCTAGAAATTTGGTTAAAGTTTAAAAAGTTTGACTTAGAACAACTTTAAAAATTGATTCTTTCGTAGACGGAGCAACGAGTAGCTGCGACGACGGTGCCCACGGAGTCGGAGAGGGCTGCCTGCCTGTCCGCGTCGATTCCTAGTCTGGGACTCTGGGTCGGCGACACAATGGGTGGCTAGAATTATGGATTATGGAGTTATGCGCACCCTTACAATTTAACTAGAGCTGGCTCTAGGTCTACTAAATTTTGGTTCTAGCCTACAACTTAAGTTCCTCTTACTAGGTTCTTAACCATCCGATCTAGCTAAACGGATGGCTCTTATTATTTTCAAGTATTGTAAAATTTCACTATTTTTTCTGTTTTTTTTTTGAATTTCGGAGTTTCTGTTACTCATCCGACGCAGCCAAATCGCTGGTCACCAAACCCTCAAACTCCTGAGGTACATGATCCCAAGTGGTGTTTGTGCAAGGGAAGACTACAACCAACCGTGGCCAAAGCATGTGCCACTTTATTACAAGCACGCTTACAAGCGTTATTTCTACGAGAATTAAATTCAGAGCTAATAAGAAACTTCGTCTCAGTTATCAGACCTGCATGACAGGCTATGATTTCTGAGTGAGATGACCTGCGCCGGCCTGGGCATCCCTGATGACAAAACCGCACCCTCCATCTTTCCGTTCTGGATTGAAATTTGAAAGTGCCATCTGTATTTATCTTCAGCACACCCTCCAGCGGACGCACCCACTGGATTCTCTGACGAATTTCCGACAACGTCCTCATCGTTTGAGGATTCAGTAACCTGTCCGCCTGAAACGCAGCACTGTAGGCGATTTCAGCTGAAGCACGGCTTCTTCCTTTATTTCTGTCATCCCACCATAACCATAACAGCACAATCACTATATAAGTTGGTCCTTGGTTCAGCTTAAAAATCCCGGCTCGAGGCTGCCTCTGACAGGTTGCAGCGTCGTATCTCCTCCATCTGTAATTCTCTCCACACCACTTTTACTTCCTTACATTTCAGAAACAGGTGAGCACCATCTTCATCCAGCCGTTCACATACACAGCATTTTTGTCGTTCTTCATTCCCCTCCTCTGCAAACTGCTAGGGTGTTGTGGCTCAATTGCCACATCTTAGGTGGACAGTCAAGGTTCCATAGTTTCTTCCAAAAATCTGATTCCCCATCACTCCCCTCGATCGGCCCCAGCAGCAATATGCCTGCGCTGCTTCTTGATTTCACTATCACGATGGACTTTATATGCAGATTTTACAGAGAACATTCCTCTAGTATCAAAATGCCAGCCGACTGCATCATCCATGTCCATGTGAATAGGGACTGACCTGATAATTTGTATGTCCTCTTCCTAAAATATTTGTTCTAACAGGTTGATGTCCCACTATTCTGAATATGGATCTCTCAACTCAGCCACCTTAGTAATTAGATTTCTTCCTTTCGGTGTTATCGGCTTCCTGGTTATATCACGTGGTAGCCACGGATCCGACCAGATGTTGATATTCTGGCGGTGGGCCGTTGCCGACCCTCCAGATCGTGTCCTCCTTCAGAGTTTGCCCGTGATACTTGATCAAACCTATAACGAGCTGCTAGTCTTATTTCCCACCAAAAAAGGGGGAAAAAGAAGAGGAAAAGTAAGCTAGTACAGCTCCAAAGGAGCATACTAGACATCAGCAACTTTATTACATTGCAGTTCTCCAGCATGCTTGAAAACCACAAGTTCACCTTCCCTAGTTTCATCTTACAATCCAGTTTTTCTACTAAAAAAATATTGCTGTAGCAAAAACTAAGTATATACACGGTAAAAGCTCCACGACCGTACGTAGGGCTACTTGTGCACTGTAAAAGCTCCATGACGGGTGGCTCCGGCCACCGTAGCGTAGGAATCACACTTGACGTGCTCTCCTACCTGGTACGCCAGTTGTCGCGGGGTCAAAACCGCGGCAATCATTATTGCAGTTCATGGCAGTGTCAGAGTGTGTGGGTGGCTCAGGTGGACTCGGAACACAAGAGTCACAGATGAGACGCAACAGTTTATCTTGGTTCGGGCTATCAGGGCCCTACATCTAGCTGCTAATGATCCTTATACTCAACAGCACTCAAAATCTGGAGGTTACAATAGAGTGTAAGAGAGAGATTATTTAGTAGGGGATCGCTCGGTGCTGATCACAGAAACCTCGCCACCAGAGCCTTCCCCCTCACAAGAAACCTCGCCGCCGCATATGGTGTGAGGGAAATTTTCTCCTCTAGTGTGCAAATGATTAAGAACTGTTTAGTTTTTTTAGATAAGGGATAATAAATATCCGGCCTCTACATTTAGAGATGTACACAGCCAATTATTACAAAGTTTAGGAATAAAGAGAAAAAAGCAAACCATGGTCTCATACAATGACTAGGACTCTAGAGTAAACAGTAAAAATGTTTCCATCATTTATTAGAAACCTCTAAAGCAATCGTCTCTAATCTCTTGCTTATCAAAGATAGGATGTCTTTGGTTTGCTCATCACGCTGCAGTGGGGCCTAGAATCGGAGCCAATATGCTCCCCTAAAAATAACCTGCACAATAAAGTTAGTTTTGAGTTTGTTAAAAATAATATCATTCTGGCAACGCCAGATAGCCCAGCACATGGCAGCAATCCCAACCCAAATCATATCTCTAAGCTTCTTATTCTAATTGCCAAGCCAGGTACCAAACATGTGTTTGATAGATCTAGGTGGGGTTAAACTAGTAGCAAAGAAAATAATTCTCCAAATCATCTTAGTGAAAGAGCAATCAATGAATAAGTGTTGAATGGTCTCATTTATATTACAACAGACACATTTCTGGCTTCCTTTCCAATTCTTCCTAGCGAGGTTGTCTTTGGTTAGAACAACTCTCTTTTGGAGGAACCAAAGAAAGATTTTGATCTTTAGAGGAATTCTAATTTTCCAGAGTTTCCTGTGACGAAAAGGTGGTTGTGTATCAATGAGATGGAGATACAGTGAGCGGACAGAAAATAAACCAGATTTAGTTAAGTTTCATCTAAAATAGTCCAAACGAGCCACTAATCCAACACTCGAAATTTGTGCTACTAAGTTGAGCCATTCTAAAAGTTTATCACCCACCAGTGCCCTGCAAAGGAAATGTTGAGGGGACTAGTGGCGATCACTTGATACAGTTGCATGACGATCACACACTATATTATAAATAAAGGGAAGGGTATTTTACTTTTAGAGGCTTTACTCCCACCCAAATGTCCTCCCAGAACCTCGTCTTGGTTCCATTTTTAACATCAAAGGACCCATTAGCTAGCACCTCATCTTTAATACGCATGAGGCCTCTCCAAAAATGTGAATCATTGGGTTTGGCTTTGACTTGGGTGAGGGTTTTTGAACGTAGGTACTTATTTGTTAAGAGGGACTGCCATAGGCCCTCTGTGTTCAGTAGATTTACCAACCACTTAGACAATAAACATTTATTCTATAGTTGTAAGTCTAGGATACCTAAACCCCCTTGTTCCTTATGACGACATAATATATCCCATCTGACAAGTCTATATCTATGTTTGTCAGAAGATCCTTGCCAGAAGAACCTTGATCTAAAAAAGTCAAGGTTCTTGAGTACTTCCTTAGAAATCTCAAAGAAGGGCATCATAAACATGGGTAGGCTGCTTAAGACACAGTTTAGCAGAACCAGTCTTCCCCCATAAGACAAGTATTTTGCTTTCCAACAAGAGAGTTTCTTTTGGAAACGTTCTTCTATTATTCTTCATTCAGAATTCAGGAGTTGTCTATGGTGCATTGGGATCCCCAGATATCTGAAGGGATATTTCCCTGCATTACACCCAATGAGACTAGTATAATAGGGCTCTATCTCTTTAGTTGAACCATAGCAGAAAATTTCACTCTTGTGGAAGTTGATCTTAGCAAAAGTTTTAGATTCTTTGCTTGTTCAGAGTCGTGATCTAGGAAGATAATGGTGTTATCTGCATATTGTAGAATAGATAAACCATCATCAACAAGGTGGGGTATGACTCCTCTTATTAGTCCATCGGCTTTTGCTCTGTTAATAAGGAGAGCTAGCATATCAGCCTATGGGGGACATAGGATCTCCCTGCCTGAGACCACATTTTGTCTGAAAGTAGGGACCAACATGATCATTGACTTTGATCCCCACACTTTCCCCAGTGGCCATACTTTGTACCCACCTCCACCATTTAGGGGAGAAACCTTTCATGCGTAAGGTTTGTTGTAGGAATGACCATTTGACCTTATCATATGCCTTTTCGAAATCAATTTTAAAGATGATCCCATTTCGTTTTTTAGTGTGTAACTCATGAATAGTTTCGTGTAATATCACTACTCCTTCCATGATATTCCTACCCGGCATAAAGGCAGTCTGCGTCGGGCTCACCACAGTTTTTGCGACCATATTCATCCTATTTGTGCCTACCTTTGTGAATATTTTGAAACTCACATTGAGGACACAAATTAGTCTATATTGCTGAATTTTAGTGGCATTTTGAATTTTTGGAAGTAAGGTAATAATTTCAAAATTCAGGCTATAAAGGTCAAGAGCCTCCTGATGGAGGTCAGCAAAGAGGTGTAGAAGGTCGTCCTTGATAACTTCCCAAAACACCTGATAGAATTCCGCAGGGAATCCGTTTGGGCCTGGAGCTTTATTATGCTCCGTTTGGAATACTGCTTCCCTCACCTCAGATGCGGTGAAAGGACTAATTAGGATATCATTTTCTTCCGGGGATACTTTCGGAATATCTAAAGATTGATCTTCCATAAGTGTGATCCCGGAGTGTTCAGGTGGTCCAAAGAGATTTTTATAGTACGTAGTAATATGGCTTTTGAGACGGACGTCCCTAGAAAGCGTACCTCGATCATCTTCAAGTTTATAGATGTGTTGCTTACGGTGTCTCCCATTAGCCACTAGATGGAAAAAACGAGTGTTAGCATCCTCTTTGGTTTTGACTTTGGCTCGCTCATATCATTTCAGTTCCTCTTCTCTCAGAAGGGTAACTAGGCGCTCTTTGAGATAGTGTTTAAGATTAATTTCTTGATTGAGTATCCTCTGCTTTTTTTCTAGAATCTCTAAACGGGCTAGCAGAGTTTTTTTTCTCCTTTTAAGTCCCTGCGGTGTGTTTAGCCTAGCATCTTAGATATTGTCTGAGCCTATGGATTTTTTACTGCCAACGTATAAGTGGGGTCAGCTCAGAGCATGGGGCCTGCCAATTATTTGCAACCATGTCATAAAATCCATCGCGTATCAACCAGCCTCTCTCAAATTTGAAAGGACGGTTTTGGGTCAGATGGGTTGAGGCTCCTATATTGAGCACTAGGGGGGTATGATCTATAATATTTCTGTCTCTGGATTGTACAGTTGAGTTGTCAGTGGGAATTGAGATTTCTATTCAGTGCTCACGAGGACTCTGTCTAACTTTTCAAAAGTTGGATAATCCCCTAGCCCCGCCCAAGCAAGTGTACTGGCGTCCTGACATCATAATCTCCTTAAGATCCAGGGATTCGATGACAACATTAAAAAGATTAGGCCATTTGGGGTCAAAATCCCCTGGGCTCTTATCCTCAAAACCTCGCATTAATTTAATTAAGGTCCCCCCCAATGATATACGGAAGAGTTCCTTTGGAGCAAGTGTTAGCGAGTTCCGCTAGGAAAGCACTTTTGTTCTGTGCTTGAGCTGGCCCATAGACTGCAAATAAATTAAATTTGAAGTCATTAAATTTGCATCTGAGGGTGAACTTTACATAGAAATCCCCCTCATCAATGGCCCCGATATCAAAGAAATTTAGGTCCACACCTAGTAGAATACCTCCTGATCTACCATGAGGGGCCATGGTGTGCCAAAGAAAGTCACGACCCCCACAAAGGTTTTTAAGGATATGATCCGCGAAAGATTCCGGCCCGATCATTAACCTCTAGCTGCAATGTTGGAACATAATCAACTATGTGTCTGATTGATTGCTCGAATGACCCTAGCCTCGCTCGTATCTGTGAGCCAGGTGCGCTAGAGGTGCATACTATGCAAGGTCCCCGTGTTTGGTTACTTCCATGCACACAGCCTGGCTAGGAAGAAAAGTTTGGTTGCTTGCATCAACTAGTTAGTTTGAAAATCTCATGCAAGAGACTTTGTTTGGTTACCTCCATCACTATGTTGTCAAGTCTGTGTTCAGACATATTAAACCATCTTGGGAAGCAAAATAATGAGTAATAAGTACAAATTAATCATGAAGCTAGAATGTACTAGTTGATGGTGTAAGCATAACAAAGCATTTGATGCACAAATTGTGATCTGAGGAGCTCAGGAGCACATAAACCACCTCATGATGGAATTAAGGCAAGGCAAGAACACTATCTAATCCCTGCAGTGCAGAGATAAAAAAAAATCTCTGCAGTACAAATTATTGGAGAACTAAAGGTGAGATATAAGTAGCAAGGAATCACACGAGATCTTCAGTAGCAAGATTTTTTTTTCGCGATCGGATGAGGGAGATAAGGAACAAGAAAAAAAATCAAAGCCCAGGTGCAGTGGGCGAGCCAGGACAGCCAAGGGGGAAGGGCATTACCGCATTAGCATTAGCAATAACACTGAGGTGAGGGGCTAGTATTAATCCAGTAATCCCTTGAGTAAGCAAGCAAAGTCTCAAAGCAAGTTGCAACACTCCCCACACGCTTGCCCATGCTCTCGACTCCAACGCAAAATGTGATGTCATTAGTAGCCATATAATAATTAAATTCCAAATAAAATGGTACAGACGAAGCCCAATTTGTACCACACAACACAACGTTTTCGAGAGGTAGGAAATACAAATTTCAGAGAGTAGTGGCCATGCAACCACCGTTACACGAATCTAGGGCTCCAACTCAACATCTAGGTAGTACATGCAAGCCATAATTATATTGTATAGTATATAGTAGGAGTGATGCTTAGCTACGATCTAGTGGGCGGAATGATTTTAATTCTGAACCTGATGAGGCAATGAACCAATGTGTAGTAAGTAGCTAGTCCTGTGGTGTTGCAGGGCTGCCCGCCTGTCACAAATCACAATATAATCAAACCTGTTCTTCAACTAGAGGATCCCTTAGGTTGCTTGCTTATTTGATTTTCTCATGCCTATGCTAGGCTTCAATTCCATATTATATATGGAGTTGAAGTTCTTCTGTGGCTTGTTGTAAAAAAAAAATATTGTTACTTTGGCCAGTCTTTGAGAACCTATCATTTTTGCTTATGATGGTTTTGGGCGGCCCAGCCGGGAGCACTAGTGTTCAATTCATGGTCAGTTTGGTAGTAGACAACATCGCCATGGTCGCTGACGAAGTGGTCGACTCTGAGGCTTCTCAGAAGCACGCCAAGGAGGTGAAGCGGCAGCGGCCCTGACTTCTGTGGCTCCCGGTAGTATCGCCCCAGCACCGGCTTGGCTGCCTTGGTCTGTTAATTGTTTTCAAATCAAATTTCAAAAAAAAAAGTTACGAATGAAAGTTTCAAAAGCACTATGAGCTAAGTAATTCAGTAGCAAGGAGTATTAAGCAGAGTCTAGTATGGATCATGGTTGAAAGCAGCTTACAGCTTCGACGAGATGGTAGTGCGGGATCTGCGGGAAGAGGTGATGGATGACATGGGTGCCGATGTCGTGGTGGATCTTGTTGATCCAGCCGTAGTCTCTGTCCACCGTCGTCAGGCCGCCGCGCAGGTAGCTCCACTCCTCGCCGCGGTACCAGGGGAGGCGCTCATGGTGGCCATGGTGGTGCAGGTACGTCACCAAGTCAAGCCACATCACAAACACCTGCGGCATTACATGCATGCAGTTAGGGATATGTATCTATCATCAGTCCTTTAATTTTGGTACTGGTTTGAGTTGCTTGCTAGCTGATGATTCCACAATATAATGCAAGTACTAGATAGGGGAAAAACATTTGAAGTAGTGATTGCTTATAAGCAAACATTAATTAGTAAAATTGACAAAGATAGTAGTGGTTGGTTGCGTAGGTTTCTTACAAGGTATGGGAGGCCGTACATCTTGAGCACCTGGGCTGGACCGAACGCGCACGCCATGGCGAAGAGGGAGGCGAGCATGATGCACCAGCAGGTGGTTGACAGCATGACGTCGCCCTTCTCCTTGGGGCTGAACAGCTCGCTGCTGGGAAGAAAGTGGGAGCCCGTCTTGCCGGGGCTCCGGTACAGCTGCATATGCATCATATCCAATTAAGCACACCAATGCAGCAAACTATATAATTAATTATTGACACTCTCTGTTAATTTCCATATATGCAGTTGGAGACAGCTGAATATATATTTGATCAGAGTAGCATTGCTTTTCATATTATTCAGAGATCATGCATAGTATATATAGGTAGCTCAAGATTAATACATACGAGGTAGACAGGGAATGCGAGCAGCGGGAAGGGCACGGTGAATCTGAGCTTCTTGGTGCGCGTCTCCAGTTGCCGGTACAGCCCCTCCGTGATCTGCATTATATTGCAGGCAGCCAGCTCCCATTAAGTTTCAGAAAAAAAAAATGGCATGGATTCAAGGACAGGTACTTTATTTTCCATCATACTGTATGCAGTAAAGACAGTACATATCTACCGAAAGCAAGTAAAGTAAAGTAAAGATGATTCATCGACTTGTCAATAATACAGGAATAAAAAAAAACACTACAAAAGCAAGCTAAGTGTGTTTGGTTTTGTTGGTACTCCTAGGCAACTAGCCAGGCTAGCAGTATAATTGTTTATTTGCAGTACTACCTTAATTATTTGTTACTTTGTTAGGATCCAATAGTAAAACAGTGGAACCTCATTTAGCAGCATTTTGTTAGGATCCAGTAGTAAGACAGTGGCACCTCATTTAGCAGCATCTTATGCCTGCATGCTGTGTGCGTGTGTGTGATGGATACTAGTACAGATATAGATCTAGATAGCTGCTGCCAGCTTTTGATGTGCCTGCTGATGGTGCAGTGGTGGTGGTGGTGGTATCATGGACCACATGCATGTTTCAATTAATCTCTGCATCAGTCAGAGCTAATAAGAAAGCTCCGGTCGATTAGTAGCAGCCTGCAATGCCATGTGACTGCCTGGAGCCCCTAGATCTGCAGCAGTCTATTTAAAAGCTGGTCGAGCATGGCATCAAAAGCAAAGGACAGTTGCAAAAAAGGATGGACAAAATTTATGCTGAGACTACTTTTTTGCTAGCTAATAATACTGCATGCATGGTATTGCTATATCGTCTCTAGATCGAAGAACATGATGGTTGTTGGATCTGATCCAGTGGCCTGAAATGCTGCTAGCTGCTCGGTGAAGCTCTATACCACCTTTGATTTTGTTACTTAGTAAGTATGCACTCCTAGCTATATGTGTAGCAGCTACGTTCATACTAGCAACAACAACAAAAATATATGTTTTTACACAAACGCTCTGAATAGATGGATAGATATATAGATATACTGACCGGATGCCATGACTCGTCCCTGTGGATGTGGCCGTGGTTCTGATGGTGTGTTCTGTGGCTGATCCTCCTGCGTGATACATTATATATCATTATTAATACTAATTATTATAATTACCATTATGCATGACAATGTTATATGAACCGGACCATCAATAAGACCAGATAAGCAGATATTAATTGAACCTGCTAATGACAATATATGTGCATGGCAATCTCTATTTTTTTACATGATGAGATGTTGGAGTACACAGATACTACATGACACAGCTAGATAGTAGGCAGCTGTGGTGAGGTGAATGAAGACAAGAGTACATACATGCAAGATATAGATATGGACAAATATAAATTTAATTATGCAGCTAGCTAGTAGTACTGTACATGCATGGACGATGCTACACTGGTATGCGTGCATCATATCATATCAGCAGAGATTCGATCTCTATATATGTTAATTAATCAAGCAAGCTTCCTTTTGAAATGAATTTGAATGAATAGCATGCATCTTGGTCACCTTGACCGACGTCGACACGACAGATATGGAATGGGGTAGTATATAATTAATGTGTGGTCCATGTATTATGCATGCATGCGCGCGGCATCTGCTTTGCTTTGCCGCAGCTGGGCACCTACTACGTCTACGTTTGACATGCCGTCTGTATATAAACGTTTATAAGTAAGTAATTATGCTCTATACTCCTACATAGTACTAGACCAAAGACCATATACTACTTATATATATACAAATAAATATCTATGACACTGATCGATCCTGTCGGATCTTGGAATCTTTTGCAGGAAAAATAAAAAAGAAATAACATGCAGAGCGGTGTGCTCTCCCATCTAGCTAGCTAGTTTGCCTGCCATGCCTTACTTTATTGTCGTTATTATATTGATGATGATGATGCCTTTTCCATATTATTTATTTAATATACATGACCTCCAATAATGCAAACCAAAGGCATGCATGCATGCACGAAGAAGAAGAAGAAGAAGAATTAAGCAAATATAGCAAGGGGGGAGGAATCGATCGAATTGAAGAAGATACCATCCATGGTAGGGGACGAGGATGAAGGAGTGTAGGAGATGCCCCACCACGCTGTTCAGTGTCGCGTTGTCCGAGAAACTCCCATGCCCACTGCATTTTTTTATTTTTTATTTTTATTTTTTGCATGCAAAAGCATGGTCATCGTCGTAATAAATAACGCCAAGAAAAGAAAAGAAAAAAAAAAGAAACAGACGAGACGGAGACATATACCAGTCGTGTCCCAGGACGAATAGCGCCCAGAACATGGTCCCCTGCGCCGCCCAGTAGAGCGGCCACACCGCCCAGCTGTCCATGGCCGCCGCCGCCGCGCCCAGCGCCGCCACCACCGCGACGTCGCGCGCCACGTACCACAGCGACCGCCAGGGGCTCTTGCGCCAGCAGTGCTCCGGCACCGCCGCGCGCACGTCGCCGATGCGGAACGGCGGCGGCTTCCCGGCGTCGAAGCCGGCGTCCACCACCTGCTGCCGGCTCTTCATGTCCTCCGTCGCCTTGGCCGCCGCCTCCTGCTGAACGACCACCTGATCCGCCGCCGGCCGCCTCGTCATCGTCATCTGCGTCGTCGTCGTCGTCTGGGTCTGGGTCTGCATTGGTGGTATAGTAGGTGTGGTACCGGTGGTGCGGCCGGAGGAGGAGATGGATCGGAGAGACAGAGAGGGATGCGAATTGGTTTAGGACATGAACGAACGAACCAACCAACCAACCAACGGGAGGCGTAACGTAAGACACTGGGCCTCTCTCTCCCTCTCCCACAAATAATAAAACCAGCACAAAAATTATATGTCGTCCTCGGCGTCTCTTGCGGCTACTTATAGGCACAAGAGAAGAAGAGAAGGCAGGCAGGCACCCGACCCACACCAAAATGTCGTCCACACGGTAATTTAGTGCTTTGGGACCATCATCATCATGTACCACAGCGCATGCACAGTAAAAGGGGTATTTGAGACTAGTCTGCTCCATGTTTTCTAGCTCCGATCTGCTCTATATTTTCTAGCTAAACGGTTTTGGCTCCACGCACTCAGTTTGAGAAAAAAGAATGAAGTTGTGAGAGCACCTTAAGAGGTACTTCACAAACTTAGTTTTTTGTGGGGCTGCTCCACAGTGAAGTTTATAGAGCAGAGTTTGTAGAGCAATTTCAAACACCCCCTAAGGTCTTGTTTAGTTTCCAAAAAAAATTCAAAAATCTCCATCACATCAAGTCTTGTGGCACATGCATGGAGTATTAAATATAGACGAAAATAAAAACTAATTGCACAGTTTACCTGTAATTTGCGAGACGAATCTTTTGAGCCTAGTAAGTCCATGATTGAACAATAATTACCAAATATAAAGTAAAGTACTACAGTATCCAAAAATCCAAAAATTTTACCAACTGTGGGGGTTTTATGACCTAATTTCTAATACATCTATATTTTAGAAATAGTGCAGAAGAGTTTCATGGGGACAAAACTCTCTCTACTCCCATGAAACTCTTATCATCTCTTATGAGGTTTAGGCCCGATCTTCCGAGAGGTAATTGGTAAATTCGATTTGTGGAGAACTCGACGTTGGCGATCCAGCTTCAAATCAGCACGATTCGAACCCTGCAACCGTTACATCACTGCTCCGTTGGTTATCAACCAAGCACAACTTGACTGACCTCGCCAAGAATGCTTTTCCTATAAGCGAATCGAAGAACACAAGCAAGAAAGTATAAACACGCAATATGAAATTGCAGAAATGAATGACACGAATATTCAAATGGGGTTCAAGAACTCGGTTCTAAAAGGACTAATCGACACGGTGGAGGAGATCAAGAACAGGAGCCCTGGATTACTGAAAAGGATTTGTCACCACAGTTACAATGAACGATTCAGTTTCTCGATGGAAGACTAAACTCTAAAATAAAACCCCCAGTCTAAACAATGGCGGCTGCGTGGAATATAAAGGAGAAACAACCTAGAGTTGGAGGCGACCAGGGAGAGGCGCTCACAACATAGGCTTAAGACCCGAATTCGATACATAGCCAAATTGGCCCAAAATAGGTGACACAGCATCTTACCTTGGTCATAAAGATTAATCCACGAAAGATCTAGAGCTGGGACCAGATTCAAAATGACGGCGGCGTCGTCCCCTTTCCAACGAGTCCAAGATCACCTCGTTTTGATGTCGTATGAAGAAGTTGTGATCAAAACACTGACGACGTGTTTGCTGAATCCGAGAGTGACGTGGTAGCTGAGTTGGACATGAATTGCAACTTAGAAAAAACGATGGTGTCAACGTATCCAGCGTGGCGATGTCCTCATCCTCCTCCTCTTCTTGAATTGGAGTCGTCCTCGACTCCATCTTGGCCATGTCCTCATCAATCTCTCTCTTCATTAATACAGTGTCACATCAGCATATTTAATATGCATGAAACTCTAATAAAACATTCATCGAGACTGGCCTAGTGACGACATTGTAGCTATGCCTATTATCTTATAAAAAATAAGAAGATGTTTTTTCCTCGTGCTATTAAAAAGTTAGAGTACACATCTGTGTCATGATATTTTTATTTTTTATTTCCCAAGTCATTTTCTAGCCTGACATGTGGGGCTCGACTAGGGAAAATATCCAAAATACTCTCATGTCTCCCAATCCCTCCCCATGATGTCTAAGTGTGGACGTTCAGGTTACCCGATTAGTTCGAGTCGGGTAATTCGGGTTTTGAGAAATTTGGGTAACGAGAATTGTTACCCGATAATAGCTCTGGAAAAAAATACTATCCACAAATTCGGGTGCTCACAATTTCGGGTTCGGATTCGGGTATGCCCAAATTATCCTAAATATATAAAATCACAGATTCACAATATACACTCAAACAACACAGATTTTTGTATATAAATAGAACTGGACAAAATAATTAATAAGTAATAATCCATATGTTGAAGTTTTCAATCAACCGCAGGTGCTAACAGAAGACTTTAATAGTATGACACATTCACAAAGAAAGACACAGGTAATCGACAAGATACAGAAACATTCAAGTTTTCAACAGTTCAAGGCATCAAGCCTGCTGCCTGCCAAGTGCCATCGCATCACACAAACAAGAACAAAATGATGCAATCCATTTCCAGCCATCCATAGTCCATACTGTGTAACAACTAATGATGGTTCAAATTTGGGCACAACAGTATTTGAAAAGCATACTGAAAAATACTTGACATACCTTTAGGTTTTGTACCGAGCCGTAGCCGTAGCCGAGGTCTTGTGACTTGGAGTTGGAGGTGTCACAGTCACATATGGTTATTGCTACTCATTCTTTTTTCCTCTGCCGCCATATTCTTTTTTTTTACTGTCAACAGGGGGGAGACGTTCCCCACCTGAGAAAATTTTATTGCATGGCCCAAAGAGACAGAAAACATATTACAAAATGTAAGCTACAGAAGAGAAAGGAAGGGAGAAACCAAAACAACCGAAAACAAAACCAAAACCAAGACAACAAGGGACAGTAGCAGGGCAGAGCTAGCTAGAATACAGGGAACAGTAGGCGGCGCCTAAAACAGCACACCAAGGTTAACCAATGCCCTGTCTTGCTTGATGGAAGAAGCTGCACCATGTATCGGGAATAGATCTTTTGGAGATAGGCAGTCTGAATCTCCACAATTCTGCTGAAGCCTTGCAAGCAGCTAGAAATTGAGGGAGTGAGGTCTGCTCATGCCTGAAGATGGCAATGTTCCTAGCCTTCCAGAGCTGCCAGAACACAAGAGCTAGAAAGGCTGAGAAGTTATCCACTGGCACTGATCCCTGCGGAGGAGAGAGGTTGTGGATGGAGTTAAGATCAACCGACAGAAGGTTGGGCATGTTCAGTCTTTGCCAAACTTCACGAGCTAAGGAGCAGCCAGAGATGATATGTTCAGTAGTCTCATCCACGTCATTGCAAACCTCACAGGTGCTTCCATCAACGATTCCTTTCTTCAACAGATTAGTTCGGCACTGAATTCGCTTGTTGATTAGGAGCCACATGAACAGCTGGACACGTGGAGGGGCAAAATTCTTCCATATGAAGGATGCACGCTGATCCTCGGGCTGACCACTTGCCTTAAGGATTATGTACAGAGCCCTAGTGTCGATTTCTGCATCCCCCTTTGCAAAGAAACAGATTCGCTTATCCGGGTTCTCCTACAGGACAAGGTTTCCCAACTTTGCCTGGAGGATAGGGAGTTTAGCTACAGCCTGTAACGAGAGTCTTGGGACAAGGGACTGTTGTAGACCAGCCGAGAGAAGCTCGGCGACCGTCGCATCTTTCTGGGTACAGTGGCTGAACAGCACTGGGAAAACATCAGCCAAGGCTTCATCACCCTCCTAGACATCGAACCAGAAACTGGAAGAATTTCCATCGCCTAGATCCACCGTTGTGATTGCCTGATAGAGAGGCAGAAGAGCCCGAAGCACCTGCCAATGGTCACCGTGGACATGTCCCTTGAGGGTAGCCAGAGAGACCCGACTCCTCACCCACTGTGCCCAAGCCGAGATTTGAGGGCAGTGGAGTCTATGAAGGAGCTTTAGTAGGAGGCAGATATTCTAAATGCCCAAGTCTCTGATGCCTAATCCTCCGAGATCTTTTGGCCTGCAGACATTAATCCAGGCAACCAGACAACTCGTCGGGGAAGCAGCCCCATTTTTGTTGCCAGACCAAAGGAAAGCTCTCCTTTTCTTATCAAGCTAGAGAAGAACAGAAGGGGGCAGCTGCAGGGAGCTCATGAAGTAGACCAACAGGAGTCAAGTACATAATTAACTAGCACTGTTCTACCCATTGGATTCAGAAGGTTGGCTTGCCAGGAGCTCAAGTATTTGTCAGATTTTTGAATATACGGAACGAAGGCTGACATTGGAAGCTTGCTAGCTGACAGTGGCAAGCCCAGGTAATTTAGAGGGAAGCCTTCTCTTTTGCAACCGATGGTTTGAATGCACTGCGAGATCAAGTCCTCGTCAATATGGATTGGGACTAGGGTGCTTTTGCTGAAATTTATATGCAGCCCAGACAAATTGGCGAACAGCTTAAGAATTTCCTTCAACCTGTGGACAGTATTGAGTTCTACTTTGAAGACAACTAGCGTGTCATCCGCATACTGCAACACGGTGCAAGGGAGGTTGGGGTCTGTAGGGTGCTTAATGTCGTTGCATTGCGTGATCAGACGTTGCAGAGATTCAGCAACAAGCAAGAATAGGTAGGGGGGAAAGAGGGTCTCACTGCCGAAGGCCTCTCTTACAGTTGATCCAGGGTCCTAGGCAGTTGTTGACAAGAACAGTAGACTTGGAGGTGCTGAACAGAGCGCGCATCCATTCGATCCACTGCTCACCAAATCCCCTAGCAGCTAGAATTCTGAACAAGCCATCCCAGTTTACCGTATCGAAAGCTTTAGCAAAATCCAGCTTCAGCACAACTGTCGGTTTCTTCCTTTTGATGCAGACCTGAATTAACTCAAGAGCATAGATGAAAGTGTCTGTTATTGATCTCCCTTTAATAAAACCGGTTTGGTTGATGCTTATAAGCTTTGGGATCTCCTTTTGAAGCCTGGCTGTTAGGACCTTTGAGATGAGCTTTAGGGTGCAGTTCTGCAAGCAAATAGGCCTAAAGGCGTCAACGTCGACAGCTGCTTGTTTCTTCGGGATAAGAACCATGTAAGATCTGTTCAGCCTTTCCAAGTCGGCCTGTCCCCAAAAGAAGGCCTCCAGAAGTCTCATGATTTCCCCTTTTATGGACGGCCAAGCAGTTCTGAAGAACGCGGGGCCAAATCCGTCGGGCCCCGGCGCACTGTCCATGTTCATGGACAGTAAAGCGTTGTGCATTTCTATCCACTCTGTAAATACACAGCACATTTACATATTAATATTACATATAATAAAGTCACAAATGCAAGCAAGGAAGAAAATATAATACCTTTTTCTATTATTGCCAATTCCTCCATACTCTCTCTTATGTCAACAATAGACCTTCAAAGCCAATCCTGCGTGCATACTAAAGTCTCTAACATAAATAGAGTAAGAGAGATATGGAAGTCATCCAACATACGTCCACCTGTGCTAAAAGCCGACTCCGATGCTACTGTTGTGATGGATATAGCAAGCACATCATGAGCCATGTGACCCAAAACTAGAAACCTATTTGAATTGACTTTCCACCAAGCAAGAATGCCCATTTTCGACTCTATGTCTTCTGTTTCTTTAGCAAGATATTTCTCAAGTTCAGATTTGTTGATGTTGGTAGAACAATTATTTAATTTCATCTTCTTGGCATTTTTTTTCTTTAAGCATTCCTCCTGCTACTCTCTTAGATTTATTAGCATCAACTACTTGAGCAACTTCTTCATTTGGAGCATACATGTTCTTGTACTCTTCAAAAAAACTCTTTCACATAAGTATTAATTGCTGCCCAAATCAATTGACCTCTTTCCTCACCAAATATCTCTTCACCAGTAATCTTTGTGTACAAAGATAACTTGTACCTTGAATCAAGGAATGCAGCCACAAATATCAATAAATTGATGTTCTCTTTCTCCTTCTCCTCCTTCCTCGTGGCCTTGTTGTGCCCTTTATCCCTATCTTGCTTTTGTTGCTGCCCTTTCTCATTGTCCTTCCTATTGGTGTGCCAAAGTCTCCAATATTTATCAAATTTCTCTTGCATTCTATTCCTCATTGAAACTTGCAAATTATATTCACTGCTCAGCCATTCTTGAATCAACAGATGTACTTCTCTAATCTCATGAAAGAAAGTGTTACTAGTGACTAGGAGAGAAGAAGAGATACGAACAGTAAGGTCATAGAAATGTTGCAGAAATTGTGCTATCTTCTTCGCATTATCCCAATCATCTTCATTAGGATGCCCAATACCATCTCTTGCTTTGGACAAATCAATAACATAATTTGTGTCATCTTCAGCTAACTTTAAAAACACTTTCTCATACACAACTGCAACCTTCAACATCAAATATGTGTAATTCCACCGTGTTGGAACATCAAGTTCCAAAAAAGCTTTGTTATTCACTTTCTCTTTCCTCGGCAATTTCTTTGAACTTGACCAATCTTGAAGTCCCATTTTTATATATCTAACAGCAGCCCTAACACGCTTAATAGATTGGTCCACTTCTTGCAATCCATCTATTACAATAAGATTCACAATGTGGGCTGCACACCTCATATGCAAAAACTTGCCCTTGGCAATATTGGTTTTTTGTAGCTACTTCCTCAAGTAATCAACACCACTATCATTGGCACTTGCATTATCCACTGTTACAGTCATAACTCTATCCAAACCGCAATCAGCTAAGCATCTTGTCAAGTTCTTCCTAATATCCTCCCCCTTGTGACCCTTTACCATGAAAAAATTTATCACTTTCTTATGCAGGTTCCAGTTGTCATCAATGAAAGTTGCTCTAACAGTCATATATCCATCTTAAACATGAGAAGTCCAAGCATCTATTGTCAGGCACACTCTTTGACAAGAATCTTTGAAGAACTTCTTGAGCTTGGCTTTCTCTTCGAAGTAATGACGTACAATGTCCCTTGTGCAAGTTCTTCTAGACGGAACTTGAAAACGAGGACATGCTTTGGACATAAATTTTCTAAAGCTAGGCTTCTCACAAAAACAAAAGGGTTGCTCATCTTCTATTACCATATCAGCAAAGGCATCTCTAAGTGCTTCTTGATCAAACCTCCAAGTGGTAGGAGCTTCCTCGTGACCTGCTTGCAAGGTGCCTTGCTTCAGGTCCTTGTTGAAAACATGAGGATTGTGTTTGCATGTACCGAAGTGTTTTTTTTCAATGCAGATGTTCCATGTCCCCCTTGTGTCAGCTTTGATTTTATGGTGGCAATATTTGCACTTTGTAGCCTTCAGAAACCCTTTGTCATCCTTGATCTTGATAAAATGTTGCCACATCTAAGACCTTGAAGCCATCTCCTTCCTCTCTACTTTCTCCTCTGTATCTTCCACATCAATGACCACTTTTTAATGCCATCAGTTTTGCCTTTCACCTAACGATCTAATGGCACCATTGTCTGAGTCTCTTGAATGTCAAATTGAGTGCCAGTGGCCAGTGACTCAATATTATCCTCTGGTTCTGGCATCTACAAAAAAAGCAGTATAATCATTCACTAATAGCAGATCATAAATCACAGGCCAAATCGAATAGAGATAGAGAAATAACAGAACAACTAATTGTCTAATTCACAGATCATATAATATAAATAAATCACCATATTGTCAACAACTCAGCGTCACCATATTATGAACTAAATCGTAGAACAAATTGAATAGATAAATAACAGAGATGCACTCATCGTCTCATCTTTCATCTACACTACACAAATAAAAGATTAACAGGTACTGTAGTAGTTTCGTCTTATTTGACAATTATTATCCAATCATGGACTAATTAGGCTTAAAAGATTCATCTCTCAAATTACTCTCCAGCTGTGTTTTTAGTTTTATAAATAGTCTATATTTAGTACTCCATGCATGTGTCCAAACATTCCATGCGATGGGCGATAAACTTTAACAGGGCAAACCAAACGGGGCCTAAGAAATACATACATTGCACGAGGACTCCCATGTGGTTGCCGTCCTTCCATCTTCAAGTCTCCTTTTATCTTCAAGACACCGGTAGTTGGTGAACTGACTAGGGTAGCGGGCAGCAGCCACACGGCCAACGGTGTCGACTATCGAGCTTGGGACTTCGGGAGTCGTGTCCATCTACCGGTGGGGTGGTTGAGGGGTAGAGGGCGGCTGGCTGGCTGTATAGGACTGAGGTGGATGAGGAGTAAGGGTGGCATTGAGGTTGTGGCATCGACGTTGTCGTCACGTGTGGCCATGTGCCCACGCCTCGCACTCTGTCAATCCGTCTGGACTTCAACTCTTTGTCTTTGTCTCTCTGGACTGGAGACTAGCGGCTAGGTTATGGAGGTGGGACTAGAGCATGGAGAGGAGACGAGGAGGTGAAGAAGTGGTCTGTTGATGGGCCGCGTGAGGATGTGGGCTGTTGCCCTACTTGTCTTCCTGTTGGATTGAGCGAACGAGCACAAGCACATTCATACTATGGGTAATTCGGGTACCAGGTGAAGTTACCCGAATTACCCAAACTAGATTCGGGTTATAATATTCACCATCCGATCTAGACTTTGGATACTACGAGTTCAGATTTTTCAGGTTTAGGTCCATGTTTTTCAGGTTGTATCGGCCGAGACTTAATGATGATGGCTCTGGCGACCCGTGACGAGCGGCTTCCGCATTCTGCCCGTCGGAGAGGAGCCGACGACCGGCTGATATGATGGGAACAAAAAATCAATTGGAACGTGATCTGTGTGCAACACGTACAGAAGCATGCATGCATGAGAAGAAGAAAAAAAATCAATTGCAACGTGATCCATGCTTGATCGGTCGCGGGACGTTCATGCATCGTGAGCAGGCCGAGACAAATTAAAGCATGCATGCAGGGATCCAGCATATATCGTAGAAAAAGGAAATGCATGCATGCATGCGCCGCTCAAAACCAAATAAAACCAAGCATGCAAAATGCGTCGTACGATCGATCGAGCTGGCATGGCAAGCAAGCGCGGCGGGGATCGGAGGGATTCGCGTCAAAGCGCCGTGTTTCTCGTTTGTTTACCAAACTTCTTTGTTGCCTTTTCCAATCCAAGAAGAAAAGACGCTGAATAAGGGATTGTTCATGTTGTTCTGGATACCCACGATGAGCAAAAAAAATATTTTTCAATATTAGTTTAACTTAATATTTTTTTTTATTTTAGTCACAATACTAGCCAGATCGAAAAATATTACTGTCAAACTATGTCATTGTTTTAATATAAAAGTAGCGAGATTTTGAAAAAAAAAATTTATATTCAAAAACTAAAAAAATAATTGAAATACTAATTGAATTATTACGGTCAAGAATGGACAATGGCAATTAATTTTATGTCAAAACACTCGGCAAGTCGTCAGAAAACAAAGCTATATCCCCTGAGGGTATTTAAGTGATTTCACAGCTCCATTAACCACCGTTACAAGTAAATATGGACGGAATGACTTGGAAGACAAAAAAGAAAAGTGGTAATGGCACAGTGGTTCACTCATAGAGTAAGAGACCATCTTTGTTAATGGCATACGGGGAAAAGCCTCAAAATTTAAGATCTAATGACAAGAACTATACACACAGAGAAAAACAACAATATGGCCCTAGCCGGCCAAAACAGAACACACGAACAAAACAAGAGAGAGAAAATTGTACCGAGAAAGAATTGGGCTCTCTGTCTCGACCACACAAGCCTGTCCACCAACTGTGGACTGTACCTAGCTGTCTAGGCGAAGATCATAGTTTCCAGTGCGAGGTGCAAGCTCTCCCATAATCGCCCACACTCTTTGAAAAGATGGATGTGCCGATCGAGCCACTGTGATGATTCAGGCACTTCTGCACCAAATATAATTAAATTTGAGTAATATATACCCTAAAATTGGTTATATAAAAATGTATTGGTACTTATCGTAAGAAATAGGTACATTAAATTTGTCCTAAGATATATTTTTTATAATAGATTTATTTGGTATTATAAACATTAAAAAAATCTATTTGGTGCACTAGAGTACTAAATATAGATTATTTATAAAACTAAAACCACAGTTGGAGAATAATTTGCGAGACGAATCTTTTGTGTCTAATTAGTCTATTATTTGGACACTAATTGTTAAATAAAACGAAAATGCTAAGTGTCTTTGTTAAATGTTAACACCCCAATCAAACGCCCCTTAAGCTGCGAACGAATCCGTACGTAATAATTCAACCACAAGTACAAATGAAATGGTCCAAACATACAACCAATTTAGTTCGCAAAATTTTTCGTTTTTGGGTACTGTAGCATTTCGTTTTTATTTGACAAACATTGTCCAATCACGCAGTAACTAGGCTCAAAAGATTCATCTCACAAATTACAGGTAAACTGTGCAATTAGTTTTTATTTTCGTTTATATTTAATGCTCCATGTATACGACCAAAGATTTAATGTGACGGGAATCTTGAAAATTTTTGCGAACTAAACGAGGCGGTATGTTCTTGGACGGCGGTATGTTCTTGGACGGCATTGCATTGTTGGCGGAATATATACTCCACCGACTAAACAGTTTTTTCCCTGTTGCTTTGAACTTTTTTTTTCGGCGCGCGTGCATATATATGCACAAGACGTACGGTTCAATTACAACAGCGTTTATTTCTTTGGCGAAAGCAATAGATAACTTCTTTTCACTGGAGATGCATGCTACGTATAAGAAACACCCATGCAAGCAATGGATCGGACAACAACAAAAAACAACTTGCATATGCACACACTGGGCTTATTTTTCACGTTTTTTCTTCTGAGAGAGGAAATTAAAGAAATGACAGCGAAATGCATGCACTTTACAATGTGTGCTATGATCCGTGCAGTCAACAGTACCGGACGCGTCAAATCACTGCTTACCTTTCTTGGATGCGCAGCTGGCCAGAAATGAAACGAAGGACTTGTATAGAGCACTTCGAGCATTAAATATATATCAAAAAGAATAACTAATCGTACAATTTATCTATAATTTACAAAACAAACTATTTAAATCTAATTAGTTCATAGTTGAATAATAATTGTCAAATACAAACAAAATTGCTACAGCATCCAAATCAAAAAAAATTAGATCTAAACAAGGCCGAAATCTATGAATATTAGAACAGGATACGGTTTTTTTTCCTCCCTATTTATTGCCTGAAAAGTTCAAGTTCCAATCAGAAAGTGTAATACATCATGAAATTAGTCAACAAAACTATCCAAGAACAACCTTTGCCCCCCATACTTGATCAAACCTATAACGAGCTGCTAGTCTTTATTTCCCACCGAGAAGGGGGGGTGGGGGGGGGGGGGGGGGGGGGGGTGGACACTAAGCTAGTATACACAGCTCCAAAGGAGCATACTAGACATCGATCGGCAACTTTATTGCACTGCAGTTCTCCAGCATGCTTGAAAACCACAAGTTCACCTTCCCAGTTACATCATACAATCCTACTCTCCAGCAATCATTGTGTATACAACATACTGTTTGGCATGAACATACAAGCCTACAGCTTTTTCATGTACATGATCTGAAGCAATGACACAAATACAGACAAACACCCAACTCTGAATCTTCTCTCAGGAATAACCAGATATCTCACCTCAGTAGCACTCATGAAAGTCCAAATGACCGTTTTCTTAGGCCAAATATTTTTTTTTTCCTTACAACCACTGAACCACCCAAGTATGCTTGCAGTTGTAGACAGTAGGGGGTACAAAACAAGCTTGACGTTCTTCTTCAGTAAAAGAGTAGAAATGGATGAAAAGCAACTTAATCATCCAGAACGTAAGCACTATTTCTGAAATAGGGCAGCAAGCTCCCCTTTTTCAGCCATGGATGAAATAATATCGCAGCCTCCCACAAGCTCCCCTCCAATGAAAATCTGAGGGAACGTTGGCCAGTTGCTGTATGTCTTCAGGGTCTCTCTTAGCCCATGGTTGTGTTCCTCATCAAGCACATCAACAGTTACGAAATCCGCTCCATGTGCTTCCAAGATACCCACCACCCTTTGTGAGAATCCGCACTGGGGAGCACTCCTTGATCCTTTGATGAAGGCTACCACTTTGTTCTCCTTCACCAACCGATCTATCAACTGTTCTAGTGGAACAGTCAGCTGGACATGGCGTCCTGGCGTCAACCGCAAGTCTGGAGGCCTCTGGGGGGCACCAACCCAGGTGTTGTTTCCAGCTACATTCCCTGGTGGTGCCTTGCCAGTGGCTTCTATATGTTCTTGCATCCATGATTTCCAGGCATTATTAAGGGCAGCTCGATCTGGTGTCTCCTCATCTGATACTGCAACCTGCAAATGTCATAATGTCAGTGCAATCAGATATTCAAGTACTAATAAACATACAAAAAGTAGAAAACATTTTTTTCCTTTTGACAGATTTAGTTTGTGCAGAATACTATTGCACCGGTAAATAAAAAAGCAATGAAGCAAAAGAGGAGTTAAGGCAGCAGGTGTGTCTAGGTCTTTAAGGCCCCAGGAGAACCAGGGCAATATTCAGAAGGGTTGTTATAACAACTTCAATTCACAGAACTGACTGAAATGGGGGCAGGGGGGAGCACAGGATGGGGTAGAACAAACACTAGCTAAAACTTTGACCTGAATTTATGTTATTTCAGCAGATCCTTTGGCATTAAAACATGATATGAAGACATATCCAGATTCATGACCTTGCATGAGCTAGCCCCATAGTAAGTTAAAACATGCAGTTGCTAACTTGCCATATAAGCAAAAAGGAATTCAATGTCCACAAACCTGCTATAAAGAAGGGGCCTGTGAATAATGTAATATAGTACCTACTGGCTACCGTCCTAATAAAAGTTATCAGATACAGAGGTTAGAATGAAAAATACAATGCTAAATACTAAATCAGCTACCAGTATGCACATATTGTTTTGCAGACAGTACGCTGAACGTCATGTTTTGTCAATCAGAACAAGGCTCACAAATGCCTGAAAGAAGAATACATCACTGGGTTCCATCTTACTGCAGATGGGGGAGAATGAAGTAGGTAAGCATATTTTCTTTTGGGGAGAAAGGAAAGTAGCTGAGCATACTGAATGAGAAATGCAAACTCCCACATGAAGCTAAGTATGGAGTATGACCGACTGTAACATCTATAGACATGGTCTATACACAAAGGGGCCCACATGTAAGACAATGTAAAGGAATGCACATAAAGCCATCAGCCGAAGGAGAGAGGGCATCGAACCAGAAAATACTGAATCGGGATTTCCCCTTTCTCTCTTCGTCCGTGCGACGAATCTTCTCACGTCCCCGCGATCCTCGCCGGCAACCACGAGAACCTACCAGTGAGAACATAATCGTCTTCCTCATGTCCCGGTCCTCACCACTGGTGGCCAAGGGATGTGGCAAGTGGTATCAAAGACAGCGTATCCTCGACGTGGACACATCGGCTCTTCCTAGACGCTTCTGCCTAGGCAGGGTGGCGACTGTGGACGCGGTGGTGGCGGATCCATTGGTCCGACGCGGCGGCTTCCTCAACTCGGCGCGTCCAGGTTCTCCATCTCTGCGACGGCGTTTTTCAGGCGGTGCAGCGTACACTCAGATCGGCCTTGAGTTCGTGAAAATTCCTTCAGGTCAACACGGCGACTCCAAGCCAACGGTATCACTCTATCTGGTATTCTGGTGGCGTGTGGTGACGGGTACCTTGCGTGGAATCCAATGGCGAGCAGTGGGGATTCCGGCGTGTGGTGACGGGTACATTGAGTGGAATCCGGTGGCATTTGTGGGGATTCCGGCGAATGGGTGTCGAGTTTTACCTTAGCAAGTCCATCTGAGAGCAGTAGGGTTGCGTGGCATTGTTCGCTTGTAAAATTCTGTAATCTGCGATTGGATTGGACTGTGGTGGCGAAGGCGGTGGTGTGCCATTCGATTCAGGTTGCACAGCAGGTCTGCGTGTAAAATTTCTTGATCAATCCGCACACCGGATGTGGCGCGTGGCAGCGTAGCAGAAGTGTGGTGGCTTATTATCAGTGTGCCTGCACTACCCAGCAACCGGACCTGCCAAAACTTCTTCTCCTGAGATACTTGGCAGCATCAAGTGTTTGAAGTAATGTCTCACATGGATGTGATATGAGATGAGGAGCTGTTGCAGAGTTCTAACACACACGATGGTCTTTTGCAGCAAGTATCTTGGTCTGATAACCTTGCAACCATGGCTGAGCAGGTTGAGTTCATGGATCAAGTTACATACGTGGGAGATGAACAAGAAGTGTTTGCTAGAATACACATTGAGGTATAAACTACAGCACTGGCCGATGAGGTGATTTGGGATCAGGAATTGCTGCATAGCCCTGAATCACATGGATTATTGCTACAACTAGCAAATGGTGATGAGTTGTTGCATGTGCCGCAAGAAACTGGGTTTGACGAGTGCTTGGTTGCGGACAACAAACCACTAATTGATCTTGTCATCAATGATTTGATCTCTCATGACAGTGACATGGATACTGCATATAAATTGTTCCATGATATGCCTCTTGAGGTTAGATGGGATGAGGAGAGGCAATCTGAAATTGGCACGCACCATAGTTTACTGCAGCAGCTTGCAGGTAGTAGTGAGCATAGATAGCGAGAAGGCAAAAGGGGTAATCGAGGTTGACATTCATAGGGTGCTACTCATATCAGTGGCTTGTCACGTTTTCTGGAAATTTGTGAGACCTCAAATGCTGATGAGGCAGACCATGGGCTTGAAGAAACGCTTGAGCTTGATGAACAATTATCCTGTGAAACGCTCTACGGGTGCAATGAAAACCTGCAGCTAGAAGAAGTATATGTTGCACGTTTGGGAATGATGCCGCCATCTGCAGGGTGTGTGACGGATCAATTTTCTCCACAATGGCTTAACCACCAGTGCCAGAGTCATTTATGCCTTTCTTGTTATGGAACATGGGCTGGCCAGGAGATGGAAAGTGACTGCAAAGACTCGGTTATCTTTTATGGAAAGCAAGAAATATGTGGTAGTGCTCATTATGTGGCCTCAGGTGCAGCACTATGGAAGTGAAATGCTCTCAGCCCAGGAAACTCTGATACGAAAGCTACTTGTTCAATTTTCAACAAAATACTTTCATGGAATAGAGATGGTTTTAGTCCAGGAGAAAGTGAGCTGCAACTTAAGCAATACAAGATGGTGGAGAGACAATGGGATCCAGCCATCCAGGTATCCCTGGTCATCTCAATTCCATAAAATTAGTGCTGAATGTTGGCTTATCCAGGAGGGATGCTAGTGAATTCATGATTACAGCTACTCTGGGAATTTCTTCTTCTCATAGCTCAAGAGATACAACTGAATTGTGTGCCTGGTATTATAAATGCACAGCTGATGTGGAATCAGATGAGCATCACATTGCTGTCAGCTCATTGGAGAGAGCTCTTGGACCGCAAATTCAGCATCATCTCTCTGCAAATGGAAATGGAACCACTGTTCTGAAAGAAATAAGGCTTTCCTTGGCTCCATATCTTATCGATTGGTGCACAGTGCTAAAATATCGAGCATTTAAGTGCCAAAATTTGTGCAAACTATACAAATTCAAACAAGATGAAACTAGTCATGGAGAAGATATTCTACAGGCTTCAGTGCTCGATCAATTCTTGACTTTGACGGTGTGGAGATACATATCACAGAGTGATGCCAATTGTGCTGCTGTAATGGTACTTGAGGACATGTTTTTTGGAGTTCTAATTACTGGTAATCTCTCTGCTGGAAAGAGATGTTGCAATGTGCTCATCAACGACAGTATATGCATATCAGTACTACATCTTGATGTTAGGGATCCCTTGGTTATTTTATCCATCATCCGTCCATGGGATCCTGGTATTTTTCATGGTGTTGCAGTTGGCATGGAAAGGAGATGACCTAGATGGCAAGCAAAGAGGGAGCTTTTGTGCAAGAACAGTGATGCACCATTTTTTTTTAGTCATGCCCATGATTTTCCATGGATTCTAGAACTTGGCGTCATACTATAAATGACATATCTGAACTTCCTGCAGTCCAGGAGTTGAACCATGACGGTGAGAACTTAGTCATCTATGAAGAATGCCAAGGATTTAGTGGTCTGCACATTGTGGTTATGGAATTACAACCATGGAGTGTTAGTACCATTCCCCTAGGAAATTACTAGATTGAAATGGTTCAGCCAGTACTCCAGAAAATGTCATCATGAGGATAGAGGGGTTTCAGGCCAACAGAATTGAGAGACAATGGGACCCTGGATTTTGGTGAGATGCTTGTTGGCTAATCGAAAGACATGCAGATGCTCTGACCATGGAATGTGACGTCAGATAGCTACTCGAGGTTATGCAGGTCATCATGCCATTGCTTGAGGACAAGCAACGTTTTGTGGGGGTGGAAATGTAACATCTATAGACATGGTCTATACATAAAGAGGCCCACATGTAAGACAATGTGAAGGAATGCACATAAATCCATCAGCCGAAGGAGAGAGGGCATCGAACCAGAAAATACTGAATCGGGATTTCCGCTTTCTCTCTTCGTCCGTGCGACGAATCTTCTCACGTCCCCGCGATCCTCGTCGGTGGCCACGGGAACCTACCGGTGAGAGCATCATCGTCTTCCTCACGTCCCGGTCCTCACCACCGGTGGCCACGGGGTGTCACACCGACTGATACTAGGTAGAGATGTTTATACAATAGCCAATCAATGAGAATATTATTGACTGGGGAGAATGGAGAAGGTACGCATATCTCGACTATTGACAACTACAAAAACTGGTGCAGGCCTGCTTTCGGCCACCAACAAAAGTGAGAAAGGACACAGTTAAACCATTCCAACCATTTCTTCCTCAGTGGCCCAAATTAGCATGTATCAGTTTGCCCAAATTAACGATCCCCAACCAAGCTAGCTTAAAGGTAAAGTAGTACCGGTTTAGTTCCAAAGCGAGGTCTAAACTAATGTAATTGGGAGCATATACTGTAATAATATGATGATACATGCTTAGACAGCTTAGTCGATGCCGTACCTTGACGGAGGCGCAGAGGTTGGCGGGGACCTTCCGGCGGTGGCCCTCGACGCTCGCTCTGACGTTGCGCGAAATCCCGACGAACTGCAGCTCACCGGCGGGGTCGTAGACGCCGTAGACCCCGGGCTTAGGGGGCAGGGCGTCCTCGTCGACCAGGGGCTGGGTGGGCTCCTCAGGGATGGCCACGGGGGACGCCTCGGAGAGCTTCTTGAAGGCCGCTACGGCGAGTGAGCGGGAGGCGCGGCGGCGGCGGAGAGGGAAGCGAAGGGTATTGGAGGACGACGCCGAGCAGGCCGGTGTGGAGAGGAGAGGGAAGGCGAGGCGGAGAGAAACAGCAGCGGTGGCGGTGGAAGCCATGGCGATAGGGGGATGGTGCGGCGGTGGGGCGTCGTCGTCTGCTTTGCATCGGCGGCGAGTGGTGGACTGGTGGTGGTGTTGTGTCAGTCGGATCGGATCGGATCGGATGTGGGCTTCTTTTCGGCCCATAACAACAGGTCCGTTTCTGCTGTCCGCCGTCTGCTGGCCTCCAAATGGTGGCCTGTTCTGAACTTTTGTTTTTTTTTTTCCTCTTGCGTTCGCAAAAGAGAATTAGGAATACTGTTTCTACTCCGAATTACAAGATGTTTTGTGTAGTACGTGCTCAGAATTACAAGATACATGCCAGAAAATAAGCTATTGGTTGACTAGAAGAGTAATTTCCAATCTGCAATACTCTAAAAGATTTAGGGTTTGTTTGGATCGAAGCCTGGCATGCATTGCTTGACCAAGCAACAGATCCTGGCTCTGGTCATCAAAAATCAGATGATTGGGGTGTTGTTATGCCTAGCCTAGGTATACTTTTGCAGTATCCATCCAAACCGCCCTTTAAGGCAGGTTTACTAAATTCCTTAATATATTTTGTTGGCTTTAATAAGCGAAGATGTTGTCGTATGTACCATTCTTGAAAGGACACATATGTGTGAACATTATTTGTTAATTGCCGCACTTTATGAGACTTGGTTGGCCTATGATAAGCTTACGAAGAGACCAAAAAATACGGCATAGTTATGACTTTCACTAAACTTGGATGGGTGTAACTTGAAACTCTAGGTGGAAGTATAACTTAACTATCTCTGCCTTAAATGTTGTTATATAAACAGTAGTAGGAGAAAGAAAAAAAGTTAAATTGAGTATCTAAGATCTAGTGGGGGATTGCTAAAATCTATATGGGATAGATCACTAAACTCATATAGATGGAAGTGTTTAAGCCCAATCACCAGTTCTAATATAGTGGTCATTAAACACTAAAGCCCACTACAGAACTTAAGAACTGGTGATTGAGAATTTAAGTTTTGTATTGGGCTTTAGTGTTTAAGCCCACAGGTGTTAGTGAAAGGTGATATATCAATTAATACCATACTGCTAGTTGATATAGAGGTAAGGGGTTCTCCTCCCAATATATGTGTACCAATCCCTCCTTAGAAAGGTGCACTAGAAATTACTATACTAGGAGCCCCTAGGTTTTGGGAATCCCTATGATAGTAAGTTGGACTGACATATTCATCTTCTCTCTACTGCATCGCTAGCGTGCACTAGTGATTGGAGGAGCAGGTCTTCACAACTTCTTGCATCGCAGTGACATCAGTAGTGGTCTGGCTCAAGGTATTATATTCTAGCCATTTATTATGATTTATTTTATTCATTCAAGTTAGAGATGGCAATAGGGCTCTGCCCTCGATTCCCCATCGGGAATTCACCTATTAGGGGATGAGGATGGATCCATTTAATCCCCATGGGGACTGATTTGGTAGGAATTTTATCTCCATCGAGGATGGCATAGACACGGATGATTCCCTAGTCCCCGCCCCTGATCCCCGCTTCCCTGACCCACTACGACGTGTACGAGAGTGGAGAGATGAACTAGAGAGCAGAGCACTAGATGTGAATAGCTCTAGGACCATCTAAATGCCCATTGTCCGTTGTTGAGTATATATACCACTACAAACTGTAAGTCTTAGGTGGCCAACTCTTCAGTCCACACCAACCGCCACCCACCAGAGCTCCACACCACCATGCCACCACCACCGCATCAGCGGAGGAACATTAGTAGTTCTAAGAAATTGGCAACAAAATCTTTGCTTCTTGTGTCATATACGCATGCTATCTTTGCTCTGACAATTTTATTACGGAGACAGGGATCCCCATAGGGGTTAATTACCAGTCGGGTAATAGGTATGTGGAGAAAAGTGTCCCCACAAATGTTGATGGTGATAGGGAATTCCCTCTGTGAGGACAGAGATAAGAAGCCATCCCTCGACAAGGAATTCCTATTGCCATCTCTAATTCTAGTACTAATTATGTTTTGTGTATTGTAAGAAAACAAACCAACTAACACATGTTAGTGCAAAAAAGACATGTGGTGTCATCTTGGAGGACCCATGTTATGAGGTATTTGGCTATTTTTATATGTTCCCTTATATATTTTCTCCTTTATTTTCTAGAGTTGGCCTCCCTTCATTCCCAATCTACTAAGTCATCAAGTTCCACCATTGTTTTGGTGGGAGAGAATAAAGATGCCTTGCTGTCAGTTGATGCTCAATGCGATTCTCTCCACAAATGCTGCTGCCACCAAAACACCGTCGTGGTTGCATCGATTGCACATGAAAAAAGGAATATATGTGCCATCCGACCTACAAATTGATAACCTCATCTATGGAGATGGATCCCAACCTTCACTATGCTTGCCTCTACCAACTTCTTCCTCTCATCATAAAAACCCTCCTGTCATGGCTAAAAACCAGGCTCAGAAGGCTACTAAGCTCAAAAAGTGTAAACCACCTCGCAATCCGACAAGACAGAGCCCAAGATTTAATAGACCTCACCTATCGCAACCACAACCACAGCCACAACCACAACCCACCACCATGGTTTCTAATGGGATCCCCTCCTTTGATCCAATAGATACCTTGCCCCTTAATAAGGCTTTTTGCAAGAAAAAGCAATCCACCAACAACACATTGCCCAATGTTCACTACACCTTCATCGATGCTAGTACTGATAAATGCAAGGCCACCAAAAAAATAATCTGTAGCGATGACTTTGGGAAGGCCTCTACCAAAAATCATGAGGAGGCCTTTGAACAACATGATTCCATCGTAAAGGGAAAGCAAAGGTTTAGTCTTCTCTCTGAGATGCAAGAAAACTATGAGAAGAAGGAGAAAGAGGCCGCCTTACATGTAACTATTCTTTATGCCTTCTAGTACTTTTATTACTTATAAACTTTTTTCCTTGTATCAAGAAAACTAGAATTGAGTTGTTTGAATTGTTGGTGTGTACATAGTTTGAAAATGCATTTTAGCATATAGTATAATGATGTGTTGGGAATCACATAATTAGTTAAGGATGTCAACATTATATCTTTATTTTAGGTTCATCAATTTTTTATGTGCAGTGAAATGATAGTGTTCATTTAATTGCTCAACATATTTATTATGCATATAACATTGAGTGGTGAATTTAGTATGCTCAAGTTCAAATACATGTACATATGTGGTTATGTATGTTCAAGTATGAATATTTAAGGTTACACATGTGTTGAGGTCCATAACTGTAAAAGTATGTGTATAGATAATGCTACCAAATTCTAGGATAATTTAATTATTTTATTGATTACTTTTTTGTGAGAAGGAAGACAACACTACAGTCAAGAAAAAACATAAAACTGAATGTACGACAAGTGCATCTAGGAAGAGGTCCCGAAGCATTGATATCACTGTCATTGACACTAGTATTGATGGATGGAAAGCCACCCAAAAACTCAGCTATAGGGGAGAATTCTGGGAGGTTGCTAACAAAAAATTGATGGTGGCCTCTCTGAACAAGGGGATGCATATGAGGAGAACAAGAAAATGACTGCTTCACAGGTGACTACCCTTTATGTCATTTGGTACTTTTACAAACTTAACTTGATTATCTTTATATGAAGGAAACTATGATTCAAGTATTTGATTTGTTGGGTGTAAAAAGATTTGTAATTTTACATGAAAATCAAGCATATGTTTGTGTTGGGAATGATTATCAATAGATGATGGTGATGATACTATTTGTTTCTCTTAGTTTCAACAAATTCTTCCTATGTGCATTAAAATATCAATATTGATCTCATTTTTTGAAAAAAAATATTATCCTAGATGGTTTCATTAAATTTAGTTATTAGTCACTATACTTTAGCCCAAAAGAATGCATCCACGTGCCTTGGCAGGTATAATTATGCATATTGAGGTTACACACGTGCCCATGGACAATAGTGAAATGGAATACGAAAGTGTGGGTGTATATAAAAACAATCGTTTCTAGCATAATTTAGTTGTTATGCTATTTTTTAATAGGAAACCTAAATTTTACTATGTATGTTGTCATTTTGTGTCATATCTCGTTTATGTGCATCAATGGTGATAATTGTGTTGCATGTCTGTTTGTTAAAGGAAACATTGTTCTTCGAAGAGCATTGCTTAGGTAGTGGAAGAGAAAAGTAAAAATCAATGTGTTTTTTGTTGTAGTTAGGATATCAATGTAAAAACACTTTGACATCAGATTTATGTACTATCTATGATGACTAAATGGATTTTCTTATATAGGTATATAAATCACCTTATGAACAAGGTTAGCGGGTGCTTCTATTGTTATATCAAATAATAGATACTATATATAAGTTATTTGTTTACTGTCTAATATAATTATTTGGTGAACGCCTAAAAACTAATCTTAAGCTCAAGTAGGAGTGATGGCAATGGAGGCCATGGCCATGGAGATGTTGCGATGGTGGGTCGTCTACACTGTTTTGCGTGAGCAGCGAGTGATGGTGGTGGTGTATCAGTCGGATCAGATGTGAGCTTCATTTTGGCCCATAATAAGAGGTCTATTTCTGTTGTCTGCTGATTGTTGGGAAGGCATGGCCTGACCTACTGGCCTACTAGGCCCACCTACAAAAACAGATTTGGTGGCCCGACCTGAACTTTTTTTATTTATTTTTCTTTCATTCTCAGTTGACATAGTGACAACAAGAGAGAGTTAGGAATATTGTTTCTGCTCAGAATACAAGATGTCCTTTTTAACTCGTGCTTAGAATTATAAGATACATGTTGGAAAAACAAGCTAATGGTTGACTAAAGAAAGTAATTTCCAACCCTTTCCAAGTAAATATGCAATACTCTCCGAGATTTACGATTCGTTTGGATGGAAGCTTGGCATGCATTACATGCAACTGATTCTGAGCCTAGGTGTCCAAAACTAGATAACTAGAGTACCACTGTTATCCATCCAAACCACTCCTTATGGGCTTATGGCATGTTTGCTAAATTCCTTACCCTACTACTTAAAATCTTTTATGAGGCGGTGTCCTTTTATTAATAGAGGCGTTTGTCAAATCCAACAACCATGGTTTATGCCTTTAATTAACAGAGATAGTCATTTTAATAACCAAGGCGGTCATAATTAACCGCATTGCAAAATTGATTTACAGAGGCAGCTAAAAAATAACCACCTCCTAAAATCTATTTATGAAGGTAGACCTTATAAAAGGCCCACCTCTAAACATACCCTCACTTTGCTTGCCTTCTTTAATCTCGGCCCATCTTGGCCCGACACCAACGTCACAACATATATACAAGAATGAAACCCTAGCCCATCTTCTCTCCGCCACCTAGCCGCTCGTGTTCCTCACTCTCCTCTCTCTCTCTCTCTCTCTCTCGTGACTCCATCTCCCGCTCCCTCTTCCCACTAGCGCTCGCCACCGCTCCCTCTCTAGGCTCCCCAGATCTAGCGAGGAGGCTAGCTGACCAGCACCACCACCAACACCTCTCTGTCTCCTAATACCACCACCAATCCTCTTTCTCTCTTGGTGCCCAGATCTAGCGAGAAGGTCGGCCACCACGTCCAGATCTGGCTAGTAGCACAAGCTCTCTCCACTCTCTCTCGCCCTCCGTCCCTCGTCGGTGCTCGCACCGCTCGCGTGGCCGGTGGCGGCTCTGGCAGGGAGGTAGTGGCGGTGGCATGGGTGTCACTAATGCTTTAGCAATTCCCTCTTCTGCTCCAATGGATACCCTACACCCTCATAAAGATAAGAAAAGGAGCACAAGACCCAAAAGCCATCATGAAGGCAAGCATGATACAACTAAGGATATTTATTACACCATCATTGACACCAGTATCGATAAATGGAAGGCCACCAAAAAATCATTCTGTGGTGATGACTTCAGAAAGGTCCCTAGCAAAAATCCTGAGGAGACCTTTGAACAACATGACTCTGTCATAAAGGGAAAGCGAAGGTTTAGTCTCATCTCCAAGTTGCAAGAAAACTATGAGAAGGAGAAGGTGAAAGAAGTCATCTTACAGGTAACTATTCTTTATGTCGTCTAATACTTTTACTTATTAACTTTTTTCCTTATATCAAGAAAACTATGATTGAGTTGTTTAAATTGTTGGTGTGTACATCAGTTTAAAATGCATTTTGATATATAATATAATGATGTGTTGGGAATGACATAATTAGTTAAGGATAAAATTTTTCCTATGTGTAGTGAAATGATAGTGTTCATTTAATTGCTCGACATATTTATTAGGGTTGTAACATTGAGTTGTGAATTTAGTATGCTGAAGCTCAAATACATGTACCTATGTGCCTATGTATGTTCAACTATGAATACTAAAGGTTACACATGCCTTAAGGACCATAAATGTAAAACTTTGTGTGTAGATAAAGATACCCAATTTTAGGATAATCTATAATTATTTTATTGATTATTTTTCTATGACAAGGAAAAGAGCGCAGAAGTCAAGAATAATCATGAAATTGAGCGTACCAAAAGTGTAGACAAGGAGAGGTCCCGAAGCGTTGATATCACTACCATTGACACTAGTATTGATGGATGGAAATTCACCAAAAAACTCACCTATAGGGGAGGATGGAAGGTTGCTCACAAAAAATCAATGGTGGACTCTAAACAAGAGGATGCCTATGAGGAGGAGAAGGAGGAGAAAGTTACTACCTCACAGGTGACTACCCTTTATGTCATTTGGTTTTTTTACTACTTAATAACTTTCTTCTCCTTCTATGGAGGAAACTATGATTCAACTAATTGATTAGTTAGTGTAAAAAACAGCAATTTTACATGAAAATAGAGCTTATGTTTGTGTTGGAAGTGATTATTAATTGGTAAGGTGATAATACTATATGTTTCTCTTAGTTTCACCAAATTCTTCCTATGATGCATTAAAAAATCATTGTTGATCTCTCAATTTTTGACAAACTTATTGTGTCCTAGATGGTTTCATTAAATTTAGTGATTAGTTACTATACTTTAGCCCAATAGAATGTATATATCTACATGCCCATGCAGGTATAGTTATGCATATTTGAGGTTACACACATGCCTACAGACAATAGTGAAGTGGAATATAAAAGCGTGGGTATATAAAAACAATCATTTCTAGCATAATTAGTTGTTTTGTTTTCTTTTTTCTAGGGAAGCAAATGTTATAATGTATGTTGTTGTTTTGTGTCATGACTCATTGACATGCATCAACAATCATAATTGTGTTTCATATGTGTTTGTCAAAGGAAACATTGTTCTTTGAAAGGAAGAGAAAAGAAAAAAACAATGTGTTCTGATTATAGTTAGGATATCAATGTAAAAAAACTTTGCCATTGGTTGTATATACTATTATGATGACTAAATGGATTTTCTTATATATGTAAATAAATGAAAAAGGTCAATTGTTGCTTCTATTGTTATATCAAACAATAGATGCCTTATATAAGTTGCTTGTTTTGTGACAAACATAAACATTTGGGATAACAAATAATAGATGTCTTAAGCTCATTGTTATTGTTCTGTCATGTGACTAAGAAGAAATGTGTGGGATAACAAACTATAAAAAAAAGAATCTACCTTCATGTATATGTTCTCTAATTTGAGATGGAAAACAACCAACACATAGTTTAAAAATGTTACAGAGTTTATGTAGTATGTTTAGAACCTTGGAATTAATTGTATCCAAACATGTATGTCAACCTACTGCTTTTGTATCACTATATGTTAGATACATAAGGAAGTACACCCATATGCACTCCTCACAGTCCATCTTTCATGTGAAACTCATTCATCGACACTTAAGCGACTACCTAACAAACCCACACTTTGTCACAGAATTTTCTAAGCCTATTTAAGTAGCATTTTGATTCACTATATGCCAAATTTGGAAGTTTATGGTAACTTGTCCAATTGTTCATTGACTTTATCTTGATAATTGTTACTTCCTTGTGAGAAAAATGCATATAATGTTAATAATTATCTGCATTGGGGATATTGTTCTATCTAACTATAAGTTTTGTACCTTTTGTATGATGATATAATATTAAGGGTCATTGAGAGTTGATTAACAAACATATAATAATATAAGGCAGACAATCTTAGCACTGCATACATTAAGGATTTACCTATTATTTTTTACTGTAGGGAATCATGTTTTCTAGTGGTAAAGGTGTCATTGAAATATTGGATAATTAAATTAGTTCACCAGTTGCATTAGAGTGCTCTAGTGTTGAAGCCAAAAGTACAATAGTGATGCATTTTCTTGATATGATAAAGATATTTTTTACATAAATATTGCAGGACTAGATGCTCTCAACCAATACCAGAAGACAATGGTGATACCGCTGTTCACATAATAGTCATAAGAAGAAAAAAGATCTGAGACATCACAACACCGGTTTAAAGGAGGAAATTAGCAAAGGATTATGTAGGGAAAAAGTATTGTCATTTTTTGTTATCGATGAATTATGTTGACTTAGTCACAATCAATTTGTTTTATCATTTCTATCCATTAAAGTCGTCATTAAATTCATATACATTTTAATTCTTAATGTTCTTAGCAAGTGCATGAAGCATTTGATTCTCTTGTCAGATTTAGCATATATTGCTACACATTTATTGTCTTGTTTTTTTTCTAGTTCTTTATAAACTAGAGTAATGCATTTTATTGGTTCATTATGATGGTTTTAGTTCTTCCTAATTGTTTAGTAATTGGGTATTGCTAGTTCGAAGTAGAGTGGCCTTTCACGGTTTAGGGCAATCAATGAAGTAACATGAATTTTGGTACAGATTTGATCATGAAATTGATCTCAATAATTCCATTAAAACAACAAGACATCATGCTAACCTCACGTTAGACATTTATAAACTTTTAAAAATAAAATAAAACTTTAGCACATTGTCTATTAAATGGGCACCGGGTATCCTCACCAAGACTATAATTGCCCAAAGAGGGGGTGGGCTAGGATTTCTATTTATAGCCCTACCACCTAGAAACATAGAAAAGATATACATAGAAACCAACTAGGGAAAAGTTTAGGATCACGAAAAAACTCCAAGCTTCTTAAGAAAGGAATAGTTTGGCCCAGCCAAAAGCTCTTAGGTTGCAGGAGCATATGTGTGAAGAAATCAGCCCAGGGGACTGAAATGACTTACTGAGAGTTTTGAAGGCCCAGCAACAAAGACCTTGATTGACCCAAAGCCTCACTGCGTTAGGATTTCGTTTAAAGCCCAGCCCCCTGGTGGCAATGAAGCAAAGACTGGCTCAACTGACGGCTCTAAAAGCTCCACACAAGCCCAATTGTTGATCCTGATTAACATCCTCCATCAGCCTGATTCAAGAGAGCGTCCAATACAGGGACATGTTCCATGGGTGGCTCAACCTTCACATCCCACCCCATATTATTCCCAAACTAAAAAGCACATGTTCCTTGATACGAAAATGTGAAATATGTTTAAAATGAAACATGACTAATAATATAGCAGTACAACGGGTGCCCAACAAATATAACGGCAGCTCGCTCGCTTGATTATTTGTTGCAAACAGTGACACTGACAATATGCATGGGGGCAACGCCGGATGAGGAAGCCGGCCGGAGAAACGATAGCATGCCATGCATGCAAGCTATCTATCCTTCGATGGCAACGCCAGGCGGCGGCGGCGCTGCTGCTACCCTGATGGTCCTAGGCTTCTTGCTGCCTCCTGCTGCAATGGTGTCCGGAACATGTTTAGGATCTTGTTCGTGTTCGTAGGCGGCAAGATGGACGCCCAGCGCCGCCCTCCCCGAGGGGTCCAGGTTCTCTGACCACTGCGCGTCCCACTCGATGGCCTTGGCCGTGCTGCACGCCACGCTTGGCCCGCCGGGCACCGTCAGGATAGCAGGCTTCTGCTTGCAGAGATCATCATGCATCGCATGGTCAACAAATTAATTAGCTATATGTCGATGGTGTCTGACTGAAGAATGTTGATTAGCTCACCTGTGGGAAGAACCTCTCGAAGATCATCCTGTAATAGTAGGCCTCCTTTGTGGTCGGAGTGTTGTGTGGGAAGATGAACTTTGCATTCGACAGCATCTTGTCAGTCACCTGCATGAAGATTGATCATGATTAGTGCAATGGAATTATCCTTGTATACATATGTGGACATCCAAATTGGCATGGCAATATTTATTTACATTTGATGCAGCATGAGCCTTGAGGCCATCGATCCAGCTGTACCCAACGCCGTCACTGAACTGCTCCTTCTGTCTGTATAGGATATGCTGCAAGCGTGATCATGGCACACAAAATTCAGATGTCTGAATGTCCAAATATTGACTACTGAAAATTCAGTCTGAGCGCAGCTGGTTAACTACCACCTTAGGCAGGAATGGCTGCTCCTCATCGTCAAATGCCTTCCTCAGCACCCACTTCTCAATTCTTCCAAGATCAGGCCGGACCTGCAACCCTCCTCAGAAATTAGTATTTAGTAATGGCCGTCAAATATATGCATGTTTGGTTTCTCTTTGGTTCTGAAGTAGTTTCATTCAGTACCATCTTCCATTCAGGATCGATGCTCATGGCCTCATTGATGAAGTCCTTGTCCAAGAAGGGACGCGAGCCTCCAGGCCCCAAGCCGATGTCGCCTTGTTGGCTCTCAGGCAGTCATACTGATGCAGAGCCTTAACCTGCAGAGCAAGAATCATCATGCATGTCAGTCAGGTTGTTCTCTTGTGTTTTCTCTGATATGATAAAGGTTCCTGATCGAAAAAATTGCAGTGGCACTGGCAGACACTGACCTTCCTGCATGTCTCTTGGTGGAACTCCTCCTTGTTGGGTGCCTTGTGGAAGTAGAGGTAGCCTCCGAAGAGCTCGTCGGAGCCCTCGCCGGAGATGACCATCTTGACCCCGAGCGACTTGATCTTGCGCGACATGAGGAACATGGGCGTGCTCGCCCTGATCGTCGTCACGTCGTACGTCTCCGTGTGGTAGATCACGTCCTCAATGGCATCAATGCCGTCCTAATGCAGCAATTAAAATTTTATTCAGTAAGATAAGATGAACAGACATGTAGCTCATACGAAAAAGAAATGGCCATTGGTACCTGAACAGTGAAGTGGAACTCGTGGTGCAGGGTGCCCAGGTAGTCTGCCACCTCTCTGGCCGCCTTCAGGTCAGGGGACCCCTCCAGGCCGACGCAGAAGGAGTGGAGCTTGGTGCCCCAGCGTGTTGCAGCCTCTGTCTCGGCGAGGTGACGCACAGCGACGGCTGCCACCAGCGACGAGTCCAGGCCGCCGGAGAGCAGGACGCCAAAGGGGACGTCTGTCATCAGCCGCTTTACCACAGCCTGTGATGAAATGAAATGAAACAAAACAAATGTTATTTGTGATGATGAGTTCTCATTCATTTGTCTTGTCCGTGCTTACAAATTTCTGGGGAAAAACAAGACTTGACAGTGCTTAGTTTGTTCGTTTGACTGCTTAGTTTGCTTTGTTCATCTCAGGTAAATGTATTCATCCGATTGGATATCTGTCGTCGTGTATATACTATATAGTGAAGATTCTAGTTCTTGCCTTTTTTGTTTTTGTATGCCGTCTGAACGGGCAAACAGTAGCATGTAACATTCTCAGGTTTCAGAAATAGTGTTCACCATCATAATTGAGCAAAATTCTGATACTGTCAGTTCAGTTTGTTGGTCCAACCAAGCACACACTGAATGACTGAAAGTCGTGTTGTTCACCTTTTCGAAGGCCTTCCTGAGCGCCAGCGGGTTGTATGGAACCGAGGGGGTGATGGCCTCGTCGAACCAACGAGGGTTGTACCACCTGCTGAATCCTCCTCCGGTCTTGTTGTTGCTGGAGTAGAGATGCCCCGGAGGGAAGATCTCAAAGTGCTCGCACTCGTCGTTCAGGGCCTTCATCTCTGACGAAATCCACACCGACCCTGCAAGGCGTGCCAGATTATGTATTCTTCAGTTTCAGTTCGATTTCATTCGTCATATAATTATTATTGTTACAGATAGAGACAGAGACAGAGACAGAGAGTACCATCGATTCCCCATCCGATGTAGAGTGGCGTGACACCGATGGCGTCGCGGGCAGCCATGAAGCTGCTTGCGCGGTCGCCATGGCCATGGCGGGTGTCCAGCAGCACGAAGGAGAAGACGCCGTCCAGCATGTCCACGAACTCTTCTCCATGCTCCTCGTACTACACAAATATATATATCATCAGGAATGATGAATGAACCGAACCGAAACACTGAGCACTGCAGGTGACTCTGAACCAAGAGTAAGAGACATACCAGGTGCGCGATGACCTCGCAGTCGCTGCCGGTCCTGAATCTGTGGCCGGCGGTGGAGAGCCTGCTCCTGAGGTCCTGGTGGTTGTAGACCTCGCCGTTGACGGCGACGACCACCGACTGGTCCTCGTTGTAGAGGGGCTGGTCGCCGGAGGCCGGGTCGATGATGGCGAGGCGCTGGTGGGAGAGGTAGCAGTCGCCCATCTGACGGAGGCCGCTCCAGTCGGGGCCACGGTGCTTGAGCCGCCGCGACAGCTCCAGCACCCGGCCTCTCTTGTTCTTGCCATGACTCGCCTCGCCAAGCACAGCAAGTATGCCGCACATCCTCACTGCACTGCACTGCACTGGACGATCAGCTAGCTACCTTAGCTTGTGCTTGTGTCTTGGGTGCACAGGTTGTGGCTGCCCTGCTCCTGCTCCTGCTCTTGCTCTGCTCTGCGGCGTCCATTTTATAGAGCGGCCGGCTGCCGACACATCGGACGACGATGCTCATTTCTGCTACTGGAGTAGTACTGCATCTGTACATGACTAGATGTACTACAGTACCTTCTGGATACATCCATCTTTATACATGTTCCCGGCCACATACAAGCAACGGTTCTTGAATCTCGACATGTGCTACTCCCTCAGTCTCAAGATGACTACCAATTTCGTTTTCTTTGAAGTTAATCTTTTTTAAAAATAATAAATACTACAAACATACCTAATCATATTTATAATACTCTGTCAGTTCTAAACTATAACAATGTTTTGGCTTTTCTATACTATGTATCTAGAAAAGCTATAAAACCTAATAATTTTAAATGGATGGAGTATATGATAAAGCATTATTAGATCAATAGTGAACTATATTTTCATTATATAAACATATTAAGAGATATAAAATATTGATAGTTTTTTTTTGTAAATCTAATCAAATTTAAAAGCTGTTTTTTAAAAGAAAAAGTTAGATTAAATGTGCAATTACTTTAGAACGAGTGAGATGAGCTCAAAATTAAAGCTGAGAGAAAACATAGACAATTTGTTTATGGATTTACGAGCATAACTCGTACTATGATTGGCGTGACACTCATCAATGAACTAGAGAGATGAAAGATATATACTATGTATTATGGGAAAAAAGGAAGATAATCAATAGAACTACATATATAGAAAAGTGAGAGAAACCCAGAAATAACATAATTGGTGTTCATCTTTCAACTGAACCCAGAATATCAAGTCGAAACTCGAAAGTCAACCAAGCCATATACTCATAGAAAAAAAAACATTCAAAAGTGTAAACCCATTTAACCCGTGCGCATGGTGATTAGTGAACCAAGAATATAGACACAAGTTGTCATGGCTTACCAAGGTGCATGCTCGTCTCCTCATCTTGTGTCGTCGTCTCCAGTGCAAACAAAACTAGGTAACCTGTCACAATGCTATGGTCTTGTTTAGTTCATCCTAAAATCTAAAAACTTTTCAAGATTTCTCATCATATCGAATATTGTGGCACATGCATGAAATATTAAATATAGATAAAAATAACTACTTGCATAGTTTGCCTGCAATTTTTGAGACGAATCTTTTGAGCCTAGTTAGTCCATAGTTGGGTAATAATTATAAAAAAACGAAAGTAACTAAACAAGGCCATATAGTTTCGTAGCCCATCACACTTTATTCTGTACTAACCCACTTAATCGAACTTTTGACGCATCAGCATTTAATCTTATGATTCACATGGTAATATGCACCTCGATCTAGCTAGACCATCCGTCAAAGAGACAAATAATTTTAAATTTAATTAAATCTACATAAAATAAAAATTACCAACATTAATTCCTGATATGGAATAAGTGTCATTAAATTAATTATAAAATATATTTATATAACAAACCTATTTAAAGGATATATATACAAATATTAATATAATTTCCTATAAAATTAGTAAACTTAAAAAGTTAGCTTGGTTTAAATATAGAATTGTGCTTCTTTTTTAGGAGAAGAGAGTAATACTATGTTACCAGAGAAATTCTAAATTATAAGATGTTTTAGTTCACTCGGGGCACAATGTGCCCATCCTATGTATTCAGAGGCAGGCAGGCATGTACAGGTGCAGAGAAACAGGGCAAGTTCATCCAGCATCTTGACACGGATCACATCGTTTTGTTTTGTTCGCGCCACATGTTTGCGCCCGGTTTGATCGTACCTATGACGGTCCGATCGACTCGTTTTTGGCTTGTTTTATATGATGATTCCATCGGATATGCTGATGCGATAAACAAGCTGCCTCATCATCCCCATGCTCTCTATGAGGAAAAAAAAAGTTGGGCCTAACTTGTTGCAGTTACCACGGCATGACGTGTTTCTACATATCAACAATGGTATGAAACTGTCTTAAATATATATATATATATATATATACTAGGTGATGTCCCACGCCTTGCTGCTTAGTCTCTAGGATACTCCCTCCATTCCAAATTGTAAGTCATTCCAAGAATCTTGGAGAATCAAGGCATTTTCAAGTTTGACCAAAATTATAGAGAGAAATATTAAGATTTGTAACATAAAGAGAGTATACTATAAAAATATAATTAAGGAAGAATCTAATGATACATAGTTGGTATCATAATAATTATTATTTTATCATATAAATTTAGTCAAACTTAGGATAGTTTGACTCTCCAAGATTCTTGAAATGACTTACAATTTGGGATGGAGGAAGTATTATTTAAGAAATGCAAATTTCAATTTGCTCGAGTCATATGTTTGTCGTAGATTTATTTTCTTTGTCTCTTTTTTTTCTCTTGATTTACTCTCTTTTGGAGCCTCCCTAGTTTGTAATCTTTTGTACTATGTACTTTTTTTCATTCAATTTAATTTCTGTAGGGGCTACGGCCCCTCCGGTTCTTTCAAAAAAAAATATGTTTATTGTAGATCTGCAACCAGTTTTGAAATAAATAGCATTCGGGTACATTCTACACAACATGAGAGGTTAAAATATTAGAACAAATGAAGACGGGCATAGAGAAATAATAGGGGTAGTAACCTGTAGAATGGTAACACTGCTCTAACTTTAGAACATGTGTGTTTGGACTCACACATGCAACAGACACCCCGGCTTGAAAATATTAACATATTCCATTTTCAAAAAAAAAAAACAGACACCCCGGCTTTGTTGGCTTCCATCTAACTTGAGTAGCTAGAGCATGACATAAATTTGTGGAGGGATAGCACCATTAATATGGGCACTTTTGGTTCGCTGACACTACTGGAAACTAAAAATCCCTAGATTTCGTACTAACACAAAAATACAGATTTTTCTGTTGGTGAGCATTTAGTGGAAGAAGAATAGGAAAATTAAGAATAAGACGCTTAGTGAATGACAAGTATTGAAAGAGAAGGAGGAGCACAAGATGATGTTAATGATGTGCATCATATGGACACATGGAAGGACAGATTAGACGGAAACCTAGCTATGTAACGGCTGGTTTAGTTTTCGATGACGTGGCTTCATGTGAGAGCAACTTTATAGCAATCAATGACTTCAGTGGCCTCCATCTGTGTGTGTGTGTGTATGATATTAGGGTATGATAGGATATACAATGGCGAATCTAGTCAAAAACACCATTCAGGTTATTAGGGTCAACTTTATTGTGTAATATAAATTTTCTTAAGCTTCAAGAGTAATCTGTTAAGGAATTTACAAATTTGTAGGGATTGGTGGACCCCGATGAAACACCCTAGATTCGCCCATGAGGATCTATAAGAAGCAATAGAAGCCACTGCAAATCATCTTTTGGGTACTTTTGTGACAAAAGAAAGCCAAAGTTTCATAGCACCATTCATGCATCGCATCTTATTGTCCATTGTATTTACTTTGTCACGGTACCTTCTTTCTTCTTCAATTTTAGTAACAAAAGTAATACCTTTAGAAACTTGCACTTGACTCCGGTACTTAGCATCATAGTACCCGCGTGCTTCTAATTGTTTAGCAACAATCTCATTGAACACCTCATTAAAATCATCATTAGCTGAAAGATTACCATTGTTCTGCTCCTTTCTTTTTTCTAGTTCCTCAAATGATGCATCCTATTTAAATAAGCAGATAGGAAGGTCACATATTCGTAACAATAATTTGAAGTCCAATGTTAATTGCAAGTAGTAGAAAAATATACCATTACTGACTTCACTTTGTTGGTGTTGTATCTCCCACTCTTTTTTTTGAGTGACGTCCCATAATTGTATCCTATGAACCCTTCCTTTCCTTTCCTTTGATCTTCCTGCACAAGATATTAAATTTGAGGATCCAATCACTTGTCTTACATGATCTCCGAATTTGACAGCAGTAAGAATATATATCACCATCTCTTTCTTCAGTCTAGCATTACTCCCTGTTGTGTGTGTGTATTCTTCTGTTCTTTTGCACACTGCGAGTTTGTTGCACACAATTTCTGTAAATATAGGCAAGTTATAAAGCACAAATGTTACATAACTTTATTTTAATTTTTTTTGTAAATGTTAGATAAAAAAGATATCACCTTATGTGTTTCTTGACACTAAAAGCTAACAAGAGATCTCCACTGATGTTCATTAACAGTTCTTGGTCTACCTTGTATAATTTGTTCTAGAGATCTCTGTTCACGATTGAAATGTTCTTTCTTCAACTTAGATTTGTAGGCTCGCCACCTATTGTTTACCGTCCTTAAGATCCAATCCAATCTCTTGTAAGTTGTAGCGTTTGGTTAGGAAAGATAAATTTTGACTGTACAAAGAAAAAGTAAATAGTTGATGATCGAAACAAATGTTGGCACATTTCTGTGAAAGCGTAAACGTGTGGAACATAGAGATAAAGCTCTTGTCACACTTTTTTCATCTTTTTATTTCTTTGTTGATGGTTCCAAGGTGGTGCACCATAGGGTTGCAGCTACCCGCGCGCTACTAGCATAGATCCTATTTTGACAATGATTTTGGAGCAATTTTGAATCATAAACGTGTGTTTATATATCTTGGGACGGAGGGAGTAGTTACTAATAATGCCTATTGTTTTCTAGTTGGATATACCTTATATAAACATTTTAAGTTTTCTCCAAACCTTATATTCTCAGCTTATCTCAAAGTACTCTTAAGACATACAGAGAATATACAAGGAAATAAACCAAAATGGTTAGATGTCACTGTCACAAGCTGACTCGATGTCTATCTGTACATATATAGTGTGTTCTAATCTCTAGTGTCCTCTTCTCCCACCTTTCACTTTCAGTGACCGACTAGTTGTGCTTATGCATTATCCTAGCTAGCTAGCTCCATCACAATCACACGTAACGCGCGCGTCGCCGATTCCCCGCGTCTCGCCATAGGAGTACATATACGTGTGCAAGGCTCCAAGCTATTCGTACCTGTCCGTGCCCACGTCACCACATGCACGGCCGGCCATGGCCAACCATGCAAGGGTCTTGTTTAGTTCCAAATTTTTTTGCAAAATAGAAATAGTACCAGTGGCGGAGCTAGAGCAAATACAAAGGGGGTGCGCTTGTCTTGTGGGTATATAGGATTTTATCGTGTGGGTGCAAATATGGTGAAAATTTGATCATAATCACTATTTTTTGATATTTTTGTGGGTGCGCCCGCACCATGTATTCTGTATATAGATCCGCCCATAAATAGTACGATTTTCGTTTGTATTTGACAAATATTATCCAATCATGTACTAACTAGACTCAAAAGATTCATCTAGTCAATTCCGACCAAATTGTGTAATTAGTTTTTATTTTCATCTATATTTAATACTTCATGCATGCGTCTAAAGATTTGATGTGACGGATAATCTGAAAAAATCTGCAAAAATTTTTGGGAACTAAACAAGGCCCAAGTGTGCATGTGGTCACCGATCGAGATTTAGATAAGGCCTTGTTTAGTTCACTTAAAAAATTAAAAACTTTTTAAGATTCTCTGTCACATCGAATCTTGCGACACATACATGGAGCATTAAATATAGATAAAAACAAAAACTAATTACACAGTGTAAATCGCGAGACGAATCTTTGAAGCCTAGTTACTCCATGATTAGACAATATTTGTCAAATAAAAATGAAAGTGCTACGGTGTCAAATTTCCAAAAAAAATTTGATCTAAACAAGGCCTAAGTGGATAAGCATCCCTGAAAATATATTAATCACAATAATGTACTATATTGATTTGTTTGTTTTGAAACTATTTCCATCTGGCCAAATATTCATCTCTGTACAACTAAAGTTATACTAGTTATAATGTTTTTTGTTGTCAAACCTCTTCTGAAATTACAACCTTGGCACAAACACGCTGAAGCGCCCCTGGTAAACCAGGAACTCAAATGTGATACAATACTAGTCCCAGGAGGCTAGTAACACATTTATTACATCAGATAAGTTTCAGCGCAATAGTCTTGGAAAGCGTGGACAAGGAAGGCACGCTATAATAATAAGACACCAAAATACAACACAGGTCCAAAGGACCTAGAAACAAACGATATCGCCATCGAACATCTGACGAGTCCCAATGCCACAGGCTTAGTTGGGTGCAGACACGACCTTACTCGAACGCCACTTCGGGATCGAAGTCCGGATCTTCCTCTGTTTAATAAAGCAAGGGTGAGTACAAAGTACTCAGCAAATCCAACCTTACCCTACGGAAGGGGATAACAATATATATGCATATGGATAAATCAAGGATGAGGCTTAGTTTTATTTGCATAAAGCTATCTTTTTACACATGCAAGGTTTCATTTCGCAAATACTGTTGTAAAAGAACTCTTTTTCCACATATGATAGTATTTCTGAAAATGGGGGTTTGATCACAATTTTAAGTGTTGTTGAACCCTTGTTCCCACAACACAATGGCAGTCAACCATTTATTTCCAAAATCACACTCACTCTCATGTTTTCACTCATCCCAACCAATCTAGTTGTTGAAACCAAACCATAACCCGTCCGAGACCGCGGACACGGCTATCCAGATAGATTTACACTCTGCAGAGGTTGTACACTTTTCCCACAAGTAGAATACCATAACTTACACCGTCGTGCAAGCACAGATCCATCAAAGTCATTACCCTCCATAGCTAAGTAATGGCGCTCACCACGGGAACACTAAGGCCACATCTCATGATACCACAATAATTCACAAAACTCTTTTCATACATTTCCACAATTTCACATACATCACTTAGTGTCCCGTTGTACACCTGCCTCCAGGTGATTGCCATACTAACTAGAGGGATTTAGACTAAGCCTTTTCCATGCAAGGCGAGTGGTTGTACGATAAATGAGTTAGGCAAGATGAATCATCAACTCAGTCCTTAATCGAGACAAGGCGGATATCTTCACGCTTAACCCCGCAAGGTATAAGCCACGACACCAGGGCATCCCCAAAAGAGATCCCATCCGCCCCATCTCCATAGTAATCACATCTATAACTTGTTCATTAACCCTTTCATAATACCCACAATTTATTTTCACCACTCACACCTTTTACTTTTAAAATCATTATATTTGAAAAAATATAGCGATGAGTATCCAGGATGAGTAACAAATCCTAAACATACTAAATAATAATATTTCTGTCATAGCATATTATTTGTTCCTAGGTTCGAACAAGATAATTACCGGGTAATATCAATTCAAGGATGGCTATTCAACAGGTTTTAACTAAGCAACGAAAATACTTCGTACATATATCGTACATGCAATATTTAAAACGGCTTCTACGGGTTGTGTTTAAAAATAGGATCAATATGCATCAAAGGGGATCAGTTGGACTTGCCTCCGTCGGCGTCCTCAGCAAACTCTTGCTGACAGTCCGGGTCCTCGACGTCAAACTCGCGGTACTCGTTTCCAACGTTCTCGTTTTCCGGCTCGTTCACTCCGTCAGCTAAAATACGCGACGAACGACACAGACAACAGGCACAGATAAATAATCATATAAATTCAAATGAGCTCCAAAAATCATGAAATTAATATGGGAGGTAGGTCATGATTTTAGATGAATTTAGGAAAAAGAATTATTAAAATCAGAGTTAGCATGTGGCATTTGTGAAATGGCCGGACTTTAATCATGCGAAAAAGGCTAACGATGATTAAGAAATACATGCTTCACGAGACGAATTTTGGCTGGTAGTGCATGTTGCATGCATGCATGTACTATTTGGAGTTAATGCTTATGGCCCACACATGTATGGTTAGAGAGAAATTAGCAGGGGTCCTTAGAACTCTTCTGTATGTCATGGTTCTATTCGTGGAGTTCTTGGCAGTGAACCGGTACAGACAAATACATGGAAAAATACAGAAAAATACTACAGGAAGACACAGAAGAGCAAGGAGATGCTCATGAGCTGCTCACCTCGTCTTGCGACGACAGTCGAGCTCGGCTTGTGCGTATGGCCGTATACGGTATACGCGAAGTGAGAACGAGTGAGCAAGTGAGTGAACGTGTTTCTCGGGTGGTGAGAGTGAGCACCCGAGGCTGGCTTTTTATAGGCCAGAGGAGTGAGGTTATGCCTCTGGTGCTCAGCTTCGTGCCATTAGAATTGCTACTGTAGTGCATGGCTACACAGGACGACAGGACGGTGGACGGTGCCTAATTTTCATGCAAATGACAATGTCTCATTTGCATGCACGGTGCGTGCAAATGGACGGTGCCTAATCACCATGTCCTTTGCATGCAGGTGCATACAAATGGACGGTGGCATGCTTGTCCTGCATGCATGCATGTATGAGATATATTCATATATGTGGGTGCACTGCTATGCTTTCTTGCATGTAAACTTGCTGGTACTCGCTGTTATTTGTGCGCGAAAATATAAATGGTGCCTAATTGTACGTTGCGACTTGCTATCTTTTTGTACGGCAAAAGAGGCGCGGGAAAAGGCAAGAGGTGGGGCCCGCATGCCGCGGTGCGCGCGCGAGCGAGTGCGCTCGGCGAGGGGGCCGGGCGTGAGTGCGCTGCGGCGCTGATGGTGGTGGGGTCGGCGCACGTGCCGTTGCCGGGTATCGGGCAGAGCGAGCGAGCAAGAGGGATAAGTAGCGGACATATGATGCTCATGCCATGCGGTGCAGGTTATATTTAAAGATGGATAATTAGAATGGATGGAAAAAGAATTAGATGGAGATACTATAGAGCTCAAATTATTTTATAGTTTTTGAAATATATTTTGAAAATAATTTTTAATGCGAGTGATTTTTGAATTTGAATTTTTGGATGTTACACACGCGTATATGGCCGGCAGCCCGGCACTGATTCATTTAAAATATGTTAAAATATCGTTAACTTATAGATATTTACATAAGAGTAAGCGTGTGTATAAACAACATCATATATCCACGTTGTTTTTCTTGAAAAAGAATAATACTAATAATAATATATTCTCTCCATCCAAAAAAGAATAAATATTTAGAAGTAGTGCTTAACGGAAACTTTATTAAAGGTGAACCATACAAATTAAAAAAATAAACATGTGTGTGTTGTGTGTGGACTGTAATTTCAAGATGATATATGGAGCTAGTCTGTTTCCCAATAGAGAGAAAAATAAATTTTCTGAGATATTTTTTAGATCCTAGAACATCGAATTTTCTGAGACCGTGGATGTCAATAGAAAAATAGCAATGTACAAATAAGCCCCGGGGAGCCAAGAGGAGAATTTCCCGATTTAGGTGCAGGCAGTATCAGAGCATCTCCAAGAGCTTGGCTAAAATTAGTAGCCCAATTCTAATATTTAGCCATTTTGTAAAATAGATAACTTCTTAAAAAAGAAGAGGTTCACAACAGCCTTGCTATCAGATAGCTAGTGCCAGTGGTTGGCTATATATGGCCAACGGCCAACGAAAATCAAGGGATAACAAACTTTCTATTTTACAAAACCAAATAGCACATCTGTTGGAGCCTATTTTTTTACTATAAAAGTTCTAAAAGGCCTCCATAATAAAAATAGCAAAGCTGTTGGAGTTGCTCTCATGTCTAGCTTACACATCATAAATGCAAGAGTAAAGTCCACCACCGGTCCCTAAACTTGTATTAATGTGTCATCCCGGTTCCTAAACTCGCAAATCGACCATTTAGGTCCTCGAACTTGTTCGTCTGTATCATCTCAGTCCCTAAACTTGTTTAGTTGTGTCATCTCGGTCGCTAAACTTAGAAATCACCCGTTTAAGTCCTCAAATTTATTCAGTTGTGTCATCCAGGTCCCTAAACTTGATTTTAAGTCTCATCTGGGTCAAAACAAAGTGATCTAAAAACTCTATATTAAAAATAATTCATAACTTTTTCATATGTACTCGAATGAAGACAAACTTTATATCAAAGTTGTAGCCCTTAATGCGTTCTACAACTTTATAGTTGAAATGTTTTTTATTTAAAGTCATTTAATATCACAAAATTTAATTTTAAATTTTAAATTTCTAGATCTAAAAACTTTCAAAAAATATTTTGGGACCCCAAAAGATTTCAATTTAAAAACTTTTCAACTACAAAGTTGTAGATCGCATTGCTTACTACAAATTTGATATAAAGTTTATATTCATTTGAGTTCATATGAAAAAGTTATGAATTATTTTTCTATATAGAGTTTTTAGATTCGCCCTGCTTTGATCTGGATAAGACTTAAAAACAAGTTTAGGGACTGAGATGACACAACTGAATAAGTTTGAGGACCTATATGGGAGATTTCTAAGTTTAGGGACTAGGTTGACACAGCCGAACAAGTTTAGGTACCTAAACAATCGTTTTGTGAGTTTAAGGACCGGGATGACACATCCAAACAAGTTTAGAGACCGGTGATGGACTTTACTCTAAATGCAATGTTGGCCATATATGTGCAAGCATGACGAGACCGAATTTATTATATATATAGCTAGTTTGATTTGAGGATACAGAGCTAGAATTGTACTACTCCCCCTGTTTTAAATTATAAGAGCATCCCCAACCGTTTTGCACAATTGGTTTGACAAATGAGGGAGTTTGCCAAGTCTCAAAAAAATATGGCAAAGGTGAAAAGAGGCAATCTCTAATGGTTTGGCATTAATCACTTCGCGCCAATTTCCCAATGCCAAGTGTGAACAGGTTTGGCATATATACCAATCCTTCCTCTCTTTTTGCCAAGTTAACAAAATTGCAAAGTCTAAATGCCAAACCGTTGGATAAGTGTTTTTAAGACTTTTTTGTAAATACATGAATGCAAAGCTTATTTGCAAAACGGTTGGGGATGCTCTAAGCCATTTTGTTTTTTACACATTATTTTCATAAGTTGTGTGTTTAGACATATATAGCCAAAGCTATGTTTATAGAAAAGTCAAAACTTTTTATAATTTAGAATGCACAAAGTATCAAATTTATGACCAAGAGATATATAGTATTACACTAACACTCATTAGCATAGCTATACTAGGCTGCCGGAAAACACACTTTGTTGTTACAAAGGTGTAAGAAGTCTACTACTCCCTCCATCCTAAAATAAATTAATTTAAAATATAAAAAAATAGAGACACTAATAAAGAAACAAGAAAGAAAAACAACTAGGTTCACGCTAAGCTTGTTGTCTCATGATTTAATTTATTAGCGCAGAATAAAAGAAATTCCGTGAATACATAAGCGTCAACTACTTTTCAAAAAGAAAAAATATGGACACAAATTAAATGATACACGAGTTGCTCGCAAGCATCGTGGGCTCAAATGACTCCATATGGTCGGCATGGAGGTCTAGTACAATATGGACAACTTATGCATTTCTTAGCAGAGTTTGTAGCCATAGCTCACCGCTATCATTGGCTTTAATTAAAATTTCCTCATATATACCTATCTGTTTTTTTAAACAAAACCACAGAAGAGCTGCCTATTGTATTAAAGAGAAAGAGCCTAGACAGGCATTGTACAACCATATACAGAAAAGATCTAAAAAAACGGCTACAACTCCAAAACCTCGCCTTAGGAACAGTTTACATCAAACACGCAAAAATAAGTTAAAAAAATGTGCTTTGCACCCACCATTGCCCACACTCTTGCCTCATCCTTGATTTTTTGGAGGAGCTGCGCTGTTGCAGATTCCTTGTGCTGAAAGATTCGCACATTTCTTTCTTTCCATACTAGGAGGATTCCCCGCGCGTTGCCGCGGGTATGAAGAAGAAATATAAATATGATCTTACTATAATCTATCGAGTCATCTATATATAGTTTTAGTAGTCAATTTCTGAAGAGGAAGAGAAAAGGTCACGTGAGAGAATAATTGCTAGTAGTATGCATGTATGGTTATGTGTAGGTAGTTGTATCCACTACTGAAACCATTTGTGAGTGGACACTTAATTGCATGCGGCAACAGTAGAAGTGGATGATGACGTAGCGCAAGGAGATGCAAGAGAATTAGCTTAGTGAGGTTTGTCTTTATAGGATATATAGATCTCCCAACAAATGGGCATGATGATCGAACGAAGACCTCGCCTCGCCATCGAAGGTGTGTGAGTCTGTGCCTATCTGGAAACAAAGAAAATTTCACTCTCTGTCCGCCCAGAATCGGCCAACTTCCGCTCAGAATCTGGCTCGTCACCGTTCAACAAACGGGCATGATGATCGAATGAAGACCTCGCCTCGCCATCGAAGGTGTGTGATCCATGTTATCCCAGTACAGAGTCTGTGCCTATCTGTAAACAAAGAAAATTTCAGTCTCTGTCCGCCCAGAATCGGCCAACTTCCGCTCGGAATCGGCTCGTCACCGTTAGGAAGAGCGTTGGGAAGAGGGTAAAAAGAATATAAGTTTTTCTAGAGTTCTCAATGCAAAAATTTCTAATTATTAATAATACACATCAGAGTATATTGATAATAATAAAAGTACAAGGGTCTAGATGCAAAGTGTTTATCTTATTAGTTTATTTTTTATTTAAATCAGCTGAATTTGATAAATGTGTAGTAATTTATAGAAAAATCTAAAAATTACAAAACAAATTTTGTTCAGCTCCACATATGTAGATTCATACAGTAAACAAAAAATATCATAAAATTTAGTACATTTTTTTTCTGGAGATACTTGCCTATGCTTTTAAGTGTAAAATTGAAATTGTAGTTATCTTGCTCCAATTATTATAAAAAATTATAATAGCCTATTTAATGTGATGCTTGATTTATGATAAAAGTTTTAGCACTATTCTTGCATATCTCATTGATTTACTAATTTGACTAGATTTATGCTTGCTACATAGTTTAAAATCAATTTAAGTATGCAAAAATAAAAAAAGGATGCTCCCACTATCTTTTTCACGATGTGTTGTTGTCATATGGACACTTCATAAGTCCATGTGTTCATAATCTACATACATTTAACTGATATACATATTTCATAGGAATCCTATAAATAAAAATAATAAAGATAGCAACAAACTTCTCATGTTTTAATATAATACTAAGGTATATTAAGAGATAATATTAGAGTAAGATAACATTTGACTAATTTATATTTTTATTACTAAATAAATATGTCTCCAAGATATATACTATTGTAAATATTAACTACCTAATACCATAGATGTCATTATTATCAATAAAATAAACTATAGACTTTAAATTTTATAAAAAAGATAAATATAAATAGATATGTAATATTATGTTATCACTTTATATGGTCATTTGATGTTTTTCTCCCGTTGCAACGCACGGGCATATTTGCTAGTTAATTTCTAAAGAACAACTAAAATAAAACCCACCCTAGAAGGATATCAACCCGTTGCTGCACATATCATGGACGGTCTAGAATAAGGCCCTGTTTAGTTCCCCACCCAAAAATTTTTCATCCATCCCATCGAATCTTTGGACACATGTATGGAACATTAAATGTAGATAAAAAAATAAACTAATTATACAGTTTAGTTGAGAATCGCGAGACGAATCTTTTAAGCCTAGTTACTCCATGATTAGCCTTAAGTGCTACAGTAACCCACATATGCTAATGACAGGTTAATTATGCTTAATAAATTTGTCTTGCAGTTTCCTGACGAGCTATGTAATTTGTTTTTTTTATTAGTTTCTAAAAACCTCTTTCGACATCCTTCCGACACATCCGATGTGACACCCAAAAAATCTTCGTTCCCAATCTAAACAGGCCCTAAGAATTGGATGATAGCTTGCATAAAATATTGGATGGTGTTAGAGAAAGCTCGCATAATGACATGCTGGTGGAGTCATGTCATGGATGGCTTGTATTGAGATATACTGGTAATGGTGGTTTCCTCTTTAGAAAAAAATATATAATAAATAAACTCCCATATATATGACGATGGAAATTATATGCCTACAACTAGTCGGTACAACAACCATGCCATGCACTTGTGAGCATGAGTTGTACTTGAATAAATAGATTTTTCAAGTTGTCCTAAGTTAAAAAAATACGGTGGATATTTCATATTCATAGGGGAGCCTATGCCCCTACACACCCCAATGAAATTTTAACAAATAAGGTGCATATTTCGTATTTATAGGGGGCTTGTGCCCCTACACATCCCCTGTCTTTGCCCCTGATAGCAATTACTTTTTGATGGTCATAGACTGGTTGGATGCCTAAGATGTATTTCATATTCATGCTCTTAGCCTATTTAATAATATCCATGACTCAAAACACGAAGGGCAAGCAGAAGATGGACGCATTGATCACCACCTTCCAGCAGGTGCAGGCAGTCCCATTTCATGACCCAGAACACGAAGGGCAAGCAGATGTCGGACGTGTTGGTCACCACCTTCCAGCAAGTGCAGGCAGACACCGACATGGCCAATGTAGCCCTCATCGAGGACGATGTCACCGATGGCCTGGCCCTGCTAGAGTAGGGTTTGCCTGCGACAGTGGGTGGACCTAGCGTCGACCAGGGCTAGGGCTAGGGACAAGTGGAGAGGAGACTGTTTCAATGGAGGATATGCAGGCTACGACCTAGGAGGCGCTGAAGATCGTCGAGGGCACGACCTAAGAGGCAGTCTTGGCCGTGAGGCGCGCAACTGAGGAGACAACTCGTCAGCAGCATATGGGGGTGCCACCCTAGCCTGTTGACTTGCTTGCTCGCCACCACATGACAGCTATATATTTCACATTCATAGGGGCCTATGCCCCTATTTTCCCCTGTCTCCGCCATTGATAGCTGCTACAATCTCACGGTTATGGACTGGCTAGATGTCTAAGATAGTAAATTTTTACTGAGGCGTCGACATGGGAGACGGTTCTGGTGCCTCCCCAGGCCATAGACCTGCTTCCCTGCCACCATGTGGCAGCTGACGGTAGAGACGAGCCCATCGACGACATCCACGAGCAACAGTGATATCGCGTTGCATCTCTAGTACGGAGTATATATATTGTGTATATATAGTATATATAATTACTATAGTACTTGGGACAATCTAGCCTCATATCTTGCACTGTGTTGGTGCATGGACTAATTATATTATGCAGTTCGTAGACTGGGTGTGGAACATACGTACTTGTGTTTGTTGCACTTCATGCACATGGGCACTGCTCGCATAACATATTAATACTTGTGTTGGTTGGAACATACATATTACAATTTGGCTTCTTTCATTACTATCTATAAGTGTGTGTCCAAGCTTAATAGACTGGTCGGGTGCTCTATATATGCTGGTGCATATATGCACTTTGATTTAGTTTTATGGCCCTAATAATACTGAGAATCAATGTAAAAGAAAAGGTTAAAGTGAAATATATTTTGAAACAGAGGGAGTAGCATGCTATCTGTTGTGCATACAAACATGCAATCCGTATATAGATGACACAATTAGAGTGCTAGATGCAAATAATCAAACCGAATAAGCAAGAAAAAATTCTCTCTAGACTTTATATCTAGTTCTGCAGTAGCCCCATGTTTTCCCTTATCACCTCTCGTTGATTCTCTCCAACACATCTCCCTCTCTCAGCCCTCCATCCTCCTTCTATCTTCGCTATCATTTCCTCCCAATGAACTTTAGAATAATAATTAGAGTTTTGGGAAAAAATCGCTAAACCGGTCAAAATTAAAATATATGTCCAAGGAAAAAATGTCCAATGATATAATGCACCATGTCAATAATAAATAGAACTTCAATGTAAAGCCAAGTTAAGACATATTCGTCAGCCTACAAAGCAGCCTTGGTCAAATTGGCATGGCACACACCTGCAAGATGGAGAAATAATAGAAGGAATTAACAATATTGCACAAAATCATTAAAATAAAAAGGAGATAAGTCCTACAAGATATTCGGTCTTGCTATAGTAGTTCATCACATACACAAGGGGATGCCACATGACAACACGATGCAGCAGACAACCCAGCAAGTCAACTAAGTGTCTAGGTGACTAGATTTAATGGAATCAATATACGTACCTGTTGGCTAAGAACAACTGCATGATTGATTCATTACAACATATATAAATATAGAGAAAAAAAATCACACAATGCTGTCACTGTGTGTGCCATGCCATGCCATGCAGTGCAATGCGAAGGGGTCCCTTCCATTCCATATATACCTTAATAGTTATTGTTGCGTATTCATTACCAAAAGTAGACTTAGTTTTCTAATTCTGATAACGGTGCCAAAAATGTCAAACCTATCCCTCATACCACTTAAGCCAAGTTGTCATCCCCAGCATGACATGAGAGACGCGGTATTGAAATATGCAATTGCTCTTCTAATAAATAATGAATGGGATCTGCAAGCGCACAGATTAATACCGATATAGTATTTTAACCGGGAAGTATTCCACGTATCGTTATTTATATTTTTACCACTGGGGAGAGATTAGCAATCATCAATATTGATTACAGAATAGAATATGAGATTGAGTATCTATCATTGCATGTATAATTGAGAACATTTATCTAACTCTTTCATACAGGGGTAAGTGTCACATAAAAGATATATGAAGTAATGAATAGTGACAAAGATAATTAATCCGATCAGCATAACTTAGCCACATATAAATATGATAAGCACCTCAATTAGATACTCTAGAAAGTCATTAGCATGGAATTAGAACGAACTACAAGAATATTTCTTAAGTTATTCTCAGCTATATAGTCTAGCATTATCATAATTAGTGCAAGCATACTTAGCAATCATTGCGAGACAAAGACTACACCCATGCATAGTGATATTAGCAAGGTAAATGAGAAACATAGCAATCACTCCCCTGTAATAATATTGCTCTGCCAGCCCAATACATGAGAGGGGGACTATATAAGAATCAATGAAGCTGTCACTATCACGAACTACCCCACGATCTGGCATATTGGGTACAATTGCAGATAAATACGGTATAAGCACCACGCCTACACAATATCTATCATTTACCCATGGATCCGATGGATAAACGCTATACGATCCTAAGCATGTATATAGATCCAATCTAACTAAGCCAAGTACATAACTATGATAAACTAAGAACAATATAATCTTGAATATAAACAAGTAGAGCAAAGTCATAAGCAATATATTGAAGTAGAACAAAGTCATATTCATAATATTGAAGAACAAAGATAATTAGAAGAACAATTAGAAGCACAATTAGAGAATCCTCTTAACAGATCCGGAAACCAATCGAAGATTGACTCCTTCTAGTTCTAATCCTATGTAGCTATGCTAATCTAGATATCTTATTGATGTGGTGGCTCTAATCTTGATCAGAGGCTTCTTCTCCCTTGAGGAATAATGAATTAGGGTTGAGAGGCTCTCTCCTCCAGGGGTCTGGTTTTATAGTCCCTTCAAGTGAATATGGGCCGTTGGATCAAACCGACATTGATTGAACGGTTATCTTTGATCCTTTAGGTCGGTGGAGATTAGTCCCGAAAGAGAGTCCTGATTGGACTCAGCAGGTGGGCGGGCACCCTGGTTACCTGGGCGGGCGCCCAGGGCCAGGCCCCGTTCGGCCTCTGCTTCCTTCCGTGGCTTCTGGACTCTTCTAGATGTAAGATAATTGCGCGGCACATTAATATCTCTATGTAATCTCGACGTGTACGTGGGCCTTTCTTCCGTATTTCCTGATAACCCCCTACAGAAATAGACAAACACTAAAACTCGTGGAATTCTGTCAGATAAAATCCTAAGTCTGGATGTTGATTTCATTTAGATCCTTTTCTTTGTTTATTTAATAATTAAATTTGATACTTAAGGACCGTCAACAGTTATATTAACATTCATTAACATAATAACCCAACTAGGCTTCCGTAAAACACAGTTTCTTGTTTGTGGCGAGAATGTAGTAGTGGTAGCTAATGCATGGGCTCTAGTACGAGTTGCGTGCAGTTGTTTCTCGGAAGGAGACGACATGGGCTCAAGTGTCTTTACTTAGGAGATCCAGAGCAAACAATGGGCTTTCCAAAGTCATAAACATTGCATGATGTAGGCCCAAGTTATTCCTCTAAGAGCACAAAAAGAGTTTATTGTTTTTCATTCGCCGAACAATTGCAGTTTGCCAAGCTCACCTGTTATTGATCTTTTTTGTCACGTACGTGATGAACGAACTACTACGTACGTATTGCACATTTGATAAAGTTTGGTAAAATTTGTATGCCAATATGTGTGGTCATCGTCTAAATAGATAGTGCCGATTCTCTCTCTCTCTCAAAAAAAAGTTAACTAGGTAAAGCACATGATCGACGGATGATTGAACCGGTAGTTTCGTTTACACTATGCACACCAATAACTCAGGCTTTGTTTAGTTGGGAGGTGAAAAGTTTTTTGATACTATAGTACTTTCATTTTTATTTGACAATTATTGTCCAACCATGAACTAACTAAGCTCAAAAGTTTTATCTCATGAATTATAGATAAATTATGCAATTAGTTATTTTTTATCTATATTTAATGTGCCATAAGATTTGATGTGACGATGAATTTTAAAAAGTTTTTGGATTTTGGGGTGAACTAAGCAATGCCTCAGCTATGTTGGAAAAGCGTGTCTGTGCAAAGAAAAGAATGTTATTTATTAATAATGATACTAATATAATAATATATTCCATTCCACACACAACTCATACTTATATATGGTGGTAATGGCAAGTTGGCAACCAACTGCCAGCAGTTGATGCAAGCAGCCATGGATCATTCGAGCCAAATTTAACATATCTTGACAATACTGATGTGGTTTTTAGACCTGTAGTGTTTACCTTTTATTATTATGTATGTATGTATGTACTAGTAGTAATAGACAACTCGAGTATTGCTATACATATGTAGAGTCTATGATATATTGTGATAGATAAAGAAAGATAAAATTCCAGTTTAACATTTTAGCATGGTGTATGACATGCTAGAGTTGATGACACTCTACCATTATAAAAAATAGAGCGCATACTCGTGAAAGTAAAAAGGTGTAAGACAATATCTTTAATTAGGGAAGAGCATACAAATAGTTACTTTAGAGATTTCTTGGTGCTCCATACTAACCGAGAGCACCTTAGTGTTCACATCACCATCTAATGTCCAAATCACCTTTGAATAGTGATTTTGCGAACTGTGAGTACCATACCTAGTAGAACTAACACGTTTGTTTTGATAAAAATCAGGTACTTCCATCAAAGCGTATTGTGGCAAAAAAACGGAGATGTGGTGACTGTTGACGGTCCTTAAGTACTAAATTTAATCATCAAATAAATAAAGAAAAGAATCCAAATGCAACCAACACCCAGACTTAGGGTTTTAACTGACAGAATTCCACGAGTTTTGGTGTTTGTCTATTTCTGCAGGGGGTTATCAGGAAATATGGAAGAAAGGCCCACACGTCGGGTTTACATAGAGATATTAACGTGCTGCGCAATTTTCTATCATCTAGAAAACTCCAGAAGCCACGGGAACGAACGGGAGGCCGAGCGGGCCCGGGGGCAGGGCACCCGCCCTCCCCCCTTGGGTGCCCGCCCTGCTACAGAGACCAATCAGGTCCCGTCTCGCGGATTATGCTCCACCGACCTAAATGATCAAGGAAAACCGTGCGATTAATGTCGGTTTGATCCGACGGCCCAGATTCACTTGAGAGGACTATATAAGCAGGCCCCCTGGCCCCTGGAGGAGGCAATCCTCATTATTCATTAGCATATTTTCCAGAGAGGATTGAGAGAGATGTTCCTTAGGGTTCCCACCTCATAGGGCTTAGCATCCAATGTGAGAGTAGAACTAGTTCTACTAGATTGAGAGAGATAGAGTGGAGGTGTATATCGGAGGAAGCCCGGCCTATCGGTGTCTACTCTGAGGTTGTACCCGCGGGATCAAGTCTTCTAATCCGAGACTTGCTCCTAGGATTCTTCAGTATTTCGACTTCTAAATTCTAGTAAGTTCTTTATTCTTATTGTTCTTTGGTTTATGAGTTTACTTTAATCTCTTCCGGTTGAGTTTAGAGTAATCATTGCTAGCGTAAATATGGTGTTTGGGCTAGGGTACTCATAGATATCCCCTGTCTAGCTGGATCGTGGTAGTAGCGAGGAACGTGACATTTTCGAGTTACCTTTGTAGCCCATATACCGTTAGTAGGATCGATAGGGTTTATAGGTGCGGGTCGAACATCATTTTGTGGTGTCTAGATTCCGTGAGCCTCCCCAATAGAACAATAGATCATCCTTACCAAGGTTAGAACGAGAGTGCGGTTGTAGTCTTCTCTATACATCGCTGACATCGAATCACATTGTTTGTAGCCTAAAGGGTAGTAGCAATAGATTTGGTTAGTCAGATGCACGCTTTCTCCTAGTGGTAAAAATATAAATACGATACTCTAGATAACCTCCCGGGTGAAATGCTCACCGATATCCGTGCGCTTGCGGATCATTTCCTGATGGCGTTACCAAATATCAACAGTGACCAGTTTGGACCGTGACAACTTGTAATGGAGGAGAGAGAGAGAGGTTAGCAAAAGACTTTTTCTTTGGGTAAAGAACCATAGCCCCATGATAACAATACAATACGTGATTTTGTGTTGGATGATCAATGGTTTCACAACTTTGTCATAACTATGTGGCATGTCACTTTATTTTGAAACATACATTTGAACTTTTACGACTAATAACTACACATGATTCTAGCATCACTCTACTTTTAACATAAGCTAAAAGATAGCATGACAAAAGAGCCGACCACCTCTTATAAATCTCAACTTTAAAGATTTGAAAGCATATTATGATCATAATAAGGGGGTGTTTGGGACTGCTATGCTTTATGTTTTTCAGCTCCGCTCCACGTTTTTTAGCCAAACGGTTTCAGCTCCACACACTCAGTTCGAGGGAAAAAGGTAGAGTTGTGAGAGCACCTAAAGAGGTATTCCAAAAACTCTAATTTTTGTGGAGCTGCTCCATGGTAGAGTTTGTGGAGCAGAGTTTATGAAGCAGTCCCAAAACACCCCCTAACTACCAAACTATCAAACTCAACAACCTTGATGATGAAGGAAGCTCTCTTCCTCCCTCCCTCCCTCCCTCCCTCGATTAGAGGAGTAAGGCTTGTTTACTTGTAAAATATTTTGCAAAATATGAATAGTATCAATTTCGTTTGTATTTGACAAATATTGTCTAATTATGGACTAACTAGACTCAAAAGATTCGTCTCGTCAATTCCGACCAAACTGTATAATTAGTTTTTATTTTCGCCTATATTTAATACTTCATGCATACGTTTAAAGATTCGATATGACGGGGAATCTGAAAAATTTTGCATTTTTTTTGAAACTAAACAAGACCTAAGTTTTGGGCATGGTTAAACCTAAACCCCCTACCTCACCTTGGGTCTTGTTTAGTTTAAAAAACTTTGCAAAATTTTTCAGATTCTCTGTCACATCGAATCTTATAATATATGTATGAAGCACTAAATGTAGATAAAAGAAATAACTAATTGTACAATTTATCTATAATTTTCGAGACGAATCTTTTAAGCCTAGTTAGTCCATAATTAAACAATATTTGTTAAATATAAATAAAAATACTATAATGTCCGTTTTGCAAATTTTTTGGAACTAAATAAGGCCTCGGTAGCGAAGGAAACTCGATGTGAGCATAAATCGACACGAGGAAATTAGAGGAATAATGGAGGAGTAATGAGCTAAAAGCTCATGTCCACATGGGACGCCCACTAAACTAAATTCCCCGTCGCTTCCCACGCACCGCTGTGCTGGTTGGTTCCGTCGCGTCGCGTCGCGACTCGCCCCGGCCCCCTCCCCTCCCCTCCCCTCCCCTCCTCAGATCAGATCTCTCCCCCGACCCCGACTGGAGGCACCGCGCCGCGCGACGCCGCCTCCGCGCTCTCCCCCTTCCGCTCCAGGCTAGCCGGGAGAGATCTCGGCACCGCCGCCCGTCGCCATGGCGGCGGCCAACGCCCCCATCGCCATGCGCGAGGCGCTCACGGTAACACCTCCGCCAGAGATCTCCCTCCACTGATCCACTCACTGATCATTCGTTGCTTTGCTTGTCCTCCGCAGCTCACCAGCCTGGGCATCGCGCCGCAGTTCGTCACCTTCACCCACGTCACCATGGAGTCGGAGAAGTACATCTGCGTCCGCGAGACCTCCCCGCAGAACAGCGTCGTCATCATCGACATGGCCATGCCCATGCAGCCGCTCCGCCGCCCCATCACCGCCGACTCCGCCCTCATGAACCCCAACACCAGGATCCTCGCCCTCAAAGGTTCGTGCTTGCTGCCTCTACCTACCGCCCGCACCTCCTAGATCTAGCCTCCACTGCGCGGGATCTCATTCTCATCATGCCCTTCCACCTAGATGCTACTACCCAGCCCACATGGGATTTACCCCTTGCGCCCATTCTAGTCAGGGTCCTTGCTGAATAGTCGCCGCCTGCCTAGGAACTGGGTAGCGATCTAAGCTCCTGGTTCCTTACTATGGCATCTGAATTTTGCACTAGTCAGTGACATCAAGCCTTTGCTTGAGATCTGTGCAGTAACTGCTTGCAGAGTTTTATGTATATTGCCCTGTTTGTCTGATCTTGTGCAAGTCATGTAGAATGGACAAGGCTCTGGCAACATTATGCTGGGCGCCCTAAAATCCTAGCCTGCTAGACACTGTAATTCGTATAATCGTTGCCACTGCGATGAGTCGGATTCATGTCAGTTCAGCAAAGCATGGAACCATTAGGATTCTAAAACCCATGTCTGTTTTAGTGTCTGGTGTTTCTTCTCACACTGGTTTGACAGCTTTCTACCTACTTACTGGGCATTGCTTGTTTAACTTATGTTTGGGTACATGTTTTGTTGAATAGATTACTTACTTGTCAGCATTGCTGTTGGCTGGGGTACTTTACTAGAATTGGGTTTTAGTTCAGTCACTTCACTTTTTACATACCATGCTTCGTTACCACCGTCAAGTTGATGCTAGCACTTGCAACTGCAAATCAAATGACTGGTTTACACATTGAGTATCTGGCTACCCATATATAGTTTGAGTATAGTTGAAACGAAAATTAATGTCTGCTCAAATTTTGCAGCCCAAATACCTGGAACAACACAGGATCACCTTCAAATATTTAACATTGAGGCCAAGACTAAGATCAAGTCTCATCAGATGCCCGAGCAGGTATAGAACACTTTCCCATATGGTTGCATCTTACAATTTTTTCCCCTAGCTGTCAATGAGATGTACTTGAAGTAACTTGTTCCATATATTTGCTTTTCAACTGCAGGTTGTATTCTGGAAATGGATCACACCCAAGTTGTTGGGTTTAGTAACACAGACATCTGTTTACCATTGGTCAATTGAAGGTGATTCTGAGCCCACCAAGATGTTTGATAGGACAGCTAATTTGGCAAACAACCAGATTATCAACTACAGATGTGACCCAGCGGAGAAGTGGCTTGTGCTTATTGGCATTGCACCTGGTGCCCCGGAGGTAAGATCTTACATAAATTTGTTGCTAGTTACATCATTCTTGGTTATAGACAGATCACATGTCAAATGAGTGTTGATAAACAATTATTACTGTTGCCCCCCCCCCTTCTGATTTTTTTTTTCCAAATTCCAATCCTCTTATGATCTTACATAACTTTATTGCTAGTTGCGTCATTCTTGGTTATAGACACTTAGACAGATCACACTTCAAATGAGTGCTGATAAACACATAATATTACTGTTGCCCCCCTTCCTGCTGATCTTGTTCCAAATTCCAATCCTTTTATGATTTAATCGTCTCACTAAAACTCAGTTTGTTTTTGAACTTGAACAAAAAGCAGTTTCTGTAGGTAGTAATTAGTAATTACACAATACTTTGTTGTCAGTGCTTCTCATATTAGCATTTCCTCCTTTCCACGCAACCAGAGGCCACAACTGGTGAAGGGAAATATGCAACTTTTTTCTGTCGATCAACAGCGTAGCCAGGCCCTTGAAGCCCATGCAGCGTCTTTTGCAACATTTAAGGTACCCTTTCAGAAATTTGAAATGCTAATAACCTTATTATATGCTTGTTTTATTTTTAGTATTTTGTAATTAACCAGCCTTATTATATGCTAGGTTGTTGGTAATGAGAACCCATCAACCCTTATTTGTTTCGCCTCAAAGACAACTAATGCTGGACAGATCACTTCAAAATTGCATGTTATTGAACTGGGTGCACAGCCAGGTTTGTATTTAAAAATCATCAAATTGTTTTTTTATTCTTTCTAGTGCTACATCTCAAACTTCTTGTATTGCACTGGTTATGTTTCTATGTGGGCTTCATTTTTTTTGAAAGACATTGCAGTATACTGATATCATCATTGTTCTTATTGATTGTTTGGTTGTAGGGAAACCTGGCTTTTCTAAGAAACAAGCCGACCTCTTCTTCCCACCAGATTTCCAGGATGATTTTCCTGTAGCTATGCAGGTGAGCATCTTATGGAAAAAATGTGCACTTCGTAGGGGAAAGATGTGCAATTATTAGAACATCACATGATGGATCTAATATGTTTTTATTCCATTTTTGCTGCAGGTTTCACAAAAGTATGGGCTTATCTATGTAATTACAAAGCTTGGCCTTTTGTTTGTATATGACTTGGAAACTGCTGCGGCAGTTTACAGAAATAGAATCAGTCCAGACCCTATATTCTTGACGGCAGAATCTTCCTCTACTGGTGGATTTTATGCTATCAACAGAAGAGGGCAGGTTTTACATGCCACAGTTAATGACGCAACTGTTGTACCTTTTGTCAGTGGCCAAGTATGTTCTTCTACACTTTCTGGACTTCCTTTCCTGATCTATACATTAGGTAATTCTTTTAACACAACTTCGATATGCAGTTAAACAACCTTGAGCTTGCTGTGAATCTGGCCAAGAGAGCTAACCTTCCTGGTGCTGAGAACTTGGTAAGCTCTATTACTAAGATGACTTATGTGGATGCTGTCATGTTGGTGACTTGGTGTTGGTGGTACTTCCTTGGCTGCATTGATTCTTATTTGCTTGCCTAGTTTCTCTGTGCCACCTTTTTCCTGTGTGTTTAGTAATATATTTTCTCCTGTAAACTACAGTACTGTTCCTTACTATAACACTGAACTATGTGACCCTAATTTTCTTGAGAGAGGAGGGGCAAGTATCTAGAGATTGTTATATATTTATAATGAAAAAGTGGAAGCAAACTAACAAAGTTATGTACAGTAAGTAAAAAAAAGGAGCAACTAGAACCTACGTAGCGTTTGGTTCGGTCCCATGTAACGTTATCTGTTTACAACGTTAACCAATTGCGTTAAAAATGTTTGTTTCAGTCTCCACCGCAATCGGGTACCATGGAATTGGATACCGTCCAATACAAAACTGATACCGCTGCCATCCTTGCGTAATCGACGCATAGCCCATCGTCTTCATTGCCTTTCGCATTACTGTGGTTCCCATCCATAGCGCCGCGCCGCCGCGAGCCCACAAGGCCACAACCCCTGCCGCTTGTCGCCGCTCTTGAGCACGCTCAGGAGTCAAGAGGCACAACACGGGCGGCGGCGGGGCTCTACTGCCACGTTCATGCCCAAACACAGTGGAGTAGGTGCTTGGTGGCAGTTAGATCTAAAGCGGCCGTCACAGGATGTCAGGTCCGATGCAGCGCTGGGCTCATGGGCGGCAGCATCAGGCCGCATGGCTTAACTCTAGGCGCCGCTGCACAGGTGCGCCGGCGGCGCCAGCTATGGTAATTCAGGGACAGCTTGGCTCTGATGACAGCCTCTGGTTTTTGTTACTTTGTTTTTGTTGGCGGTGCTTTCTCATTACATGAACACTTGAGTTACAATTTCTGAACCAAACAGTTCGCTAATTTATTTGTACTTTATATCTTGTGATAATGTTTGCTTCATCAGTTTGAATAACAGTTTTCAGCCCCAGATCTATTTATATAGAGTGAAACACCAATAGTTGAACATTGGGGGTACGGAAACAGCTGTTTTTCCCCTACTTTGTGGCTTATGATGCTTTTACTTTGGTGAAATGGTGATTCCCAAGAACTATATGCACATACCATATTATTTTTTATGGTTTTACCAAAGCTTCACAAACACGCCCAGGGACTTATAAGTGTACACACAATGTCCCCCCCCCCCCCCCCCCCCCCAATATTCTCTCTCTTGTAAACTACTGCCTCCATTTGTCTTTAGTAGGCATGTTAGGATCTGAAGAAGTCTTTAGTGATATACTTGTCAGTTGTCACCAATTTATCTTACAGTATATCATCGACTGCTACAAAATCAATGTCGTAGTGAAAGATATTTGAAATATAAACCTATCCATTAACTTATGAACTAACCATGCACATAATTTGACTTATTTTCAGTTAACTTTATGAACTTTGGCTTATTGTTGGTCAAATTTCTGAAGTTCGACTTTTTAAAATCGAACACACCTAATAGAATTAACAGAGGGAGTATCTCTGAAAAATTTGAGCTTCAAAATCATGCACTAGGTGTTCATGAAATTTTCATAGAAACTACTTTTCATACATATTATGTTCCCAAACAGCTTTCACCATTATCCTTGCTTCCATTCAAATGTTGATGCTGTTTGTGGAGGTTACAAACTGTGTAGTCGAACTTATATGTGTCAAGTTTGTAAGGGTTTTCATGGAATTGAGGAATTCTGAACTGTATTGCAGGTTGTGCAAAGATTCCAGGAACTGTTTGCACAGACAAAATACAAGGAAGCAGCTGAGCTGGCTGCGGAATCTCCCCAGGGTCTCCTGAGGACGCCTGAGACCGTGGCGAAATTTCAGGTGAGTTTTGTATCTCCTTTCACCAATTGCAGTCTCTGTACATTTCTGTAAAACACATTTAATTCAGTGAAATAACTACTGTTCTAGAATCTTGATAAAATCGTGGAGGCTTGTTAATTAAAGTGACTAGTTTTGTGTACTCTGGAAGAGAAACCTTTGATGCTTACTGGGTAATAGGTACAGACAAAAAGTGCTATGGTTAATTTTATCACATGCCTCCTGCTATCAGGATTGATCTATACACATGCAGCTAATCAGCTTCCAGTCTAGGTTCCTTAACTTGACTGAATTGTTATGCTTATTAAAAATTGCAGAGTGTTCCTGTGCAAGCTGGGCAAACGCCCCCACTCTTGCAGTACTTTGGCACATTGCTAACTCGAGGGAAGCTCAATGCCTTTGAGTCTCTTGAGCTATCTCGACTTGTCGTCAATCAGAACAAAAAGAATCTTCTGGAAAATTGGTTGGCAGAAGACAAGCTAGAGTGTAGTGAAGAACTAGGAGATCTTGTCAAGGTAAGATGGATATCATACCGTTTTTGTTGATTGCATGGATCTTACTGTACTTTGCCAAATTACATTCACTTGTGTCTTGGTTGTTTGCTGACCATGTATTGTACACTTTTATGTAGACTGTGGACAATGATCTTGCACTGAAAATATACATAAAGGCTAGGGCAACCCCTAAAGTTGTTGCTGCTTTTGCTGAAAGGAGGGAGTTTGACAAGATACTGATATACTCAAAGCAGGTTTGTTTTTTGGTTTTATTGATTCTGTTTTTAGTTGTTACTTGTTATGCCTCATTTGTGCTTTGAATTTTAATACAACTTGGTTCCAGGTCGGGTACACGCCAGATTATCTCTTCCTCCTCCAGACCATCTTGCGTACAGATCCACAGGTGATTGATTGTTAAAAAAAAAATCAGTCATTTATTAGACACATTCGATACTTGGCTGTGGCGTCATTAACCTTATGAATCCTTTTCTCACTGTCTATAATACCAGGGAGCTGTGAACTTTGCTCTCATGATGTCACAAATGGAGGGAGGCTGCCCAGTAGATTATAATACAATAACTGATCTTTTCCTTCAGGTATGCTTTGTATTCGTAAATAATTGTTTTATTGCCTATTAACATTCCTTCGCTTTTCGAGTCTTCCTTTTGGAATTTGGTTGCATGCCTTCACTTACATGCTTCTGTTAACAGAGGAATATGATACGAGAGGCAACAGCTTTTCTGTTGGATGTTCTGAAACCAAACTTGCCAGAGCATGCTTTTCTTCAAACCAAGGTTCTCATCTTTCCCCTTCGAACATGAATGGTTGCGCTTGGATGTGTACACATTTGTTTCTCAGGAGCTTTTGTCTGTTTGAATTGTAGGTTTTGGAGATAAACTTAGTGACTTACCCGAATGTTGCTGATGCCATTCTTGCTAATGGTATGTTCAGTCATTACGACCGCCCTCGTATTGCTCAGCTGTGTGAAAAGGCTGGTCTGTACTTGCGAGCTCTCCAGGTTGGTGCATTTGCATTGGGGCAGCTCATATCTTCGCTTCACTTTCCTGTTTAACTTATCTTACATTTTGTGATGCAGCATTACTCAGAGTTGCCTGATATCAAGCGTGTCATTGTAAATACCCATGCCATTGAACCACAGGTTTGTAAACTACAGTAATTTTCAGATATCTTCTTTTATTGTTTCGCCCATTAACAACTTTCTTGGACAGGCACTTGTTGAGTTCTTTGGTACCTTGTCAAGGGAGTGGGCTTTGGAGTGCATGAAAGACCTTCTACTGGTTAATCTGAGGGGAAATCTTCAGATTGTTGTGCAGGTATTCCTGTTCAGTTTCATATGACCCCCTCCCCCTCTCGACCAACCCATTGGCATTTCTTTCTTGTTGGTTCTAATCATTGTGAAATCTTGGGGGCATCTGCAGGCTGCGAAAGAATACTCTGAGCAGCTAGGGGTTGACGCTTGCATCAAATTATTTGAACAATTCAAATCTTATGAGGGCCTTTACTTTTTCTTGGGATCCTATCTGAGCTCCAGGTAAAGTTTGACATTTGAATGCCTTTCTCAAAATTTGCATGTCTTTCTCAAAATGTAACACAGCTGAGGTTTCTTTACATGGAACAGTGAGGACCCAGATATCCATTTCAAGTACATAGAAGCAGCTGCAAGGACTGGACAGATCAAAGAAGTTGAACGTGTAACTAGAGAGTCAAACTTCTATGATGCCGAGAAGACAAAGAACTTTTTGATGGAAGCAAAACTACCTGATGCTCGTCCACTGATTAATGTTTGTGACCGCTTTGGTTTTGTGCCAGATCTCACTCACTATCTGTACACCAACAACATGCTTCGATATATCGAAGGCTATGTTCAGAAGGTAGTTGTGTCTTTCGACTCAGCATTAATTCGGACGCCGTTCCTCGTAATATGTTGAGTATGAGAATGATTAATTCTTTTCTCTGGTTTCCAGGTGAATCCTGGGAATGCTCCATTGGTAGTGGGGCAACTACTTGATGATGAGTGCCCTGAAGATTTTATCAAGGGTTTGATTCTCTCTGTTCGTTCTCTCCTTCCTGTTGAGCCTCTGGTTGATGAATGTGAGAAGAGGTTTGTTTTTCATATTCCTCCAATTTGCTTATTCACATGGTTCACGCCACCCCTCCTTTTCCCCCACCTTTTCTGATGGTCTCATTTGTTTGATATGTGAACCAGGAACCGCCTACGTTTGCTCACTCAATTCTTGGAGCACTTAGTGAGTGAAGGTAGCCAAGATGTGCATGTCCATAATGCTCTTGGGAAAATCATCATTGACAGCAACAACAATCCTGAGCATTTCCTTACTACCAACCCATTTTACGATTCTCGTGTTGTGGGCAAATATTGTGAAAAGCGGGATCCTACACTTGCCGTTGTTGCTTACAGACGTGGGCAGTGTGATGATGAACTTATTAATGTCACTAACAAAAACTCATTATTCAAGCTGCAAGCTAGGTATGTAATAATTCTTGTTGTGACTTGTGACACCTGTTTCGAGACCTCCACATCGTCTGATGGCTTACATGTTCATATTGCATTTATTTAAAATGCCAGGTATGTGGTTGAGAGAATGGATGGTGATCTGTGGGATAAAGTTCTTCAGCCTGAGAATGAATATAGAAGGCAACTCATTGACCAAGTGGTTTCGACTGCATTACCTGAGAGCAAGAGCCCTGAGCAAGTGTCTGCTGCTGTTAAGGCTTTCATGACTGCTGACCTGCCACATGAACTGATTGAGCTTCTTGAAAAGATTGTTCTTCAGAATTCTGCTTTCAGTGGAAATTTCAATCTGCAGAACCTGCTCATCTTGACTGCTATCAAGGCAGATCCATCCAGAGTCATGGACTATGTCAACAGACTCGATAACTTTGATGGGCCTGCTGTTGGAGAAGTTGCTGTTGAAGCACAACTGTATGAGGAGGCTTTTGCTATATTCAAGAAGTTCAACTTAAATGTGCAGGCTGTCAATGTTCTCTTGGACAACATCCGGAGCATAGAAAGAGCCGAGGAATTTGCTTTTCGTGTTGAAGAAGATGCTGTTTGGAGCCAGGTTGCCAAAGCCCAGTTACGTGAAGGTCTGGTCAGTGAAGCAATTGAGTCCTTCATTCGCGCAGATGATGCTGCACACTTCCTTGATGTCATCCGTGCTGCTGAAGAAGCTAATGTGTACGATGATTTAGTGAAGTACCTTCTGATGGTAAGGCAAAAAGCACGGGAACCCAAAGTCGATGGAGAACTCATCTTTGCATATGCTAAGATTGACAGGCTCAGTGACATTGAGGAGTTCATTCTTATGCCAAATGTTGCCAACCTTCAAAATGTCGGTGACCGTCTGTATGATGAAGAACTATATGAAGCTGCAAAGATCATCTATGCTTTCATCTCGAACTGGGCTAAGCTGGCTGTTACCCTGGTTAAGCTGAAGCAGTTCCAAGGTGCTGTGGATGCTGCTCGCAAGGCTAACAGTGCCAAAACATGGAAGGAGGTCTGCTTTGCTTGTGTTGACGCTGAGGAGTTCCGTCTTGCACAAATATGTGGTCTCAATATTATTGTTCAGGTATACAAGTTGGAGTGTGTACTTGATATATTTTTTTCTAGTCTCTGCATTATAACAAAGCTTCTATGATATATTTCTTTCTGACATAGCTGCTTTTGTATTTTTGTTTAGGTTGATGACTTGGAAGAAGTCAGTGAATACTACCAGAATAGAGGATGCTTCAATGAACTTATTGCTCTCATGGAGAGTGGTCTTGGACTTGAACGTGCACACATGGGCATCTTCACAGAATTGGGAGTTCTATATGCTAGATACCGCCCTGAGAAGCTTATGGAGCACATCAAACTTTTCTCCACCCGTCTTAATATTCCTAAGCTTATTCGAGCTTGTGATGAACAGCAGCACTGGAAAGAACTTACCTACCTGTACATACAGTATGATGAATTTGACAATGCTGCCACCACCATTATGAACCACTCTCCAGATGCATGGGATCATATGCAGTTCAAGGATGTTTGCGTTAAAGTTGCAAATGTTGAGCTATATTACAAGGCAGTTCACTTCTATTTGCAAGAGCATCCTGATCTCATTAATGATATGCTAAATGTGCTTGCACTTCGGTTAGATCATACCAGAGTTGTAGACATAATGCGCAAGGTTTGCATCTGAATGAAAATTAACTTTCTTGGTGCCCTTTGAATTAGCCCTGTTTTGATTCCATCTCAAATTTCTGATTGTCTTGTTGCTCTTTGGACAGGCTGGCCAATTGCATCTTGTGAAACCATATATGGTTGCAGTTCAGAGTAACAATGTCTCTGCTGTGAATGAAGCCTTGAATGAGCTTTACGTTGAAGAGGAGGACTATGAGAGACTCCGGGAATCAGTTGATATGCACGACAACTTTGACCAGATAGGTCTTGCCCAGAAGGTAAAAAATAGCCAGATAATCATGCAATGCCTGCCTATTGTTACTGCTTTGAATCTAATAACCTGTGTGTGTTCATTTCTTGAGCAGCTTGAGAAGCATGAATTGCTTGAAATGAGGAGGATTGCTGCCTACATTTACAAGAAGGCTGGCAGGTGGAAGCAATCCATTGCTCTATCAAAGAAAGACAACATGTACAAGGATTGCATGGAGACATGCTCACAATCTGGCGACCGTGAACTGTCAGAGGACTTGCTTGTCTATTTCATTGAGCAGGTTTGGTTCAAACCCATTCTATTGACTGATGATATGAGACTAGTTATAAGCTAATTCAGTACTATGCACCATAGGGCCTATTCTGTCTACTTGGCATTGCATTCTGATTAGTAAACACATCCAATCATGTAACGCAGGGTAAGAAAGAATGCTTTGCATCCTGCCTCTTCATTTGCTACGACTTGATCCGGCCAGATGTCGCTCTTGAGCTTGCATGGATGAACAACATGTTGGACTTTGCCTTCCCATACCTGTTGCAGGTAACTTTTCGGTCCATTTTTTTTGCTGATGTTTTTTTACATACAGTTTACTATAGTAATCTGTGCTGCGTGTGCAGTTCATCCGTGAGTACACTAGCAAGGTGGATGATTTAGTGAAGGACAAAATTGAGTCGCAGAAGGAAGAAAGAGCCAAAGAGAAGGAGGAGAAAGATCTTGTGGCTCAGCAGGTAACCTAAAACTGCTCTCACATGTTTTGTTTGTATAATCAATCATCTCATGCTGAGGGCATTGACATCAAGTTGCATTCCCTTGTGCTGTGCAGAACATGTATGCCCAACTGCTTCCTCTTGCTTTGCCTGCTCCGCCAATGCCTGGCATGGGTGGTCCACCTCCGATGGGTGGGATGGGCATGCCTCCAATGGGTGGAATGGGTATGCCGCCGATGGGCCCTGGTCCGATGCCAGCATTCGGGATGCCACCAATGGGAAGCTACTGAGAGTTGTTTTGCAGAGAGCTTAGATGATCTGAATTGTTCCAATGTAAGCAAAAGTGGAACTTCTTTGGAATTGTATGTAGATGATTACAGTTTGCAATCAATATTCTTTATGGCACCAGGAAATTTTTGGCGAGTGAAATCTTAGCCAGAGTTTGAGATTTGTAACCTGTTATACCGTACGATGGGATAGGATGAGGATGGTTGAGCAAGAGGTACCATTTGTATAGTGTGATAATCTTTGTAGACACATTTTGGTTGTATTAATACTTGAAGGACAAACAAATGTATGTCACGACCTGTTGATTTCTATTGTTAGGCCTTGTTTAGTTCACCCCAAAAACCAAAGATATTGTGGTACATGCATGGAGCATTAAATATATATAAAAACAAAAACTAATTGCACAGTTTATCTGTAAATCGTGAGATGAATCTTTTAAGTCTAGTTACTCAATGTTTGTTAAATTAAAACGAAAGTGTTATAGTGTTAAAATCTAAAAACTTTTTAGATTTAAACAAGACCTTAGTATATGTGTTGTTGTTTTTTTTTTTTTTTTGAAGTTGTGGGGTGGGTACCAAAAGCTGTTGAATTCGATGGTTACGCAAAATGCTCAGGAAAGCGGTGCTGCCCGATCATTCAGGCCCAATCATTTAAGCCCATTAGGCCCATCCTCGGCGCCTGCCCCCACCTCCCCTAAAACCCCTGCCCCTGCCTCCCTCCCAATTCGAGGCGATCGCGTGGCTAGGGTGTCTGCGAACTCCTCCCCCGAGCGAGCGAGGCGATCGCGTGGCGAGGGTCATGGCGTCCGTTGCTCGGGCTCTGGCGTCGGGGGCGAGGATGATGCCCCCGGCGTCGCGGGCTCTGGCGTCGCGTGCTCCGGCGTCGCCTCTATCGAAGGTACTCATCGGGAGTTCGAGGCCCGCTGCAGTGGCGCGGATTTTTTTTCCCGGTTTTCTGTCGTAATTGGTGGTAACTTAGATAAACCTAGATTGGGGCTGTAGATTGGGGCTGATTGAGTTCGGGGGGCTGATTGAGTTCGGGGCCTTCCCCTTCCCTTTCCGCTGCATTGGCGCCATTTTCTGGGGATTTTCTTGTGCGATTAGGGCTATCGATTAGATCCGTGATTATGTTACATGTACCAAGGTCCAAGGGCGATTGGCTGTTGTTTACTTTGTGGCAGTGAAATTAGCAGTGGGGTGTCTGTCTACTTCGCTGTGTTGATGTTAAGTATTCTATATATATGCATGATTTGGTATTCAGGTTGCCTGTGGTAGTGATCTTTTTGGTTATCTGATTGCTGGCTAATTCTCTTGTTTTAATTTGGTGACACGTGAGGTTGTTTGTCAGTCTAGTTTGTTTCGGTCAATCCTTCTTGGCAGGAAGTTGTTCAGAGATATTGCAATAGATGTTCTGTTACTGATCTCACTTTTGATTGTAACAGATCTATCTAATTTTATATATGCAAACTACATTTGGAAGACTGCTGGTGACAATACATTTAAACACTAACTGACTTGGGTTAAGGATCAGTAGTACAGTCAAATGAAAACCTTAGGCTTGGAATCTGGTGTTTTGGTATTGTATGATTCATGTGCTGTTCAAAGTGACGAAGTTTCAAGAAAAAAGTAAGGAAAGCATGCGGAAAATATTACAATAGAATCCATACTCATAAGTTGGCTAGTAGCTGGGAAAAATGGGAATTATGGGTGCAGAGTGTCCTAGATTCCAACAAACTTGCATGAGGGTCCAACTCAAATAGAATGAGAAAAGAAACAGTTTGTACAATAAAGGGATACCTTTTTATGTGGGGTGGGGTGTCACTGTTGTGGGTGTTGTGAGATTGCTTTGCCATTTTTTGCATCACAAAAAACCTGCAAGCTAGGATTTGACCTGTAAACAAACTCTAGGGTAGAAAGGAAAAGGAGCCCCACTGTATCTAACTGGAATGTCTAGTTGTCCTGATTCCTGAGACACATGCTATGATATTGTGAGCACCCTTTGGTGCTGATCTGTTTTAATGCCTAAAAATGTCTTGATATGATCACTTGCCTGATAGAAAGCCCTCGCCTTCTAAAATTCTGTTTGCAGTATTTATTATGTAAAGTGAATGTCAAGGTCCAATATTTGTGATCTCATCTGTGCTCTGCTACTGATATGAATAGATGCTCCTTTTTACCCTGGTAAAAACTTTGTGCAGTTGGTACATACCATTGTCGATTGAACACATGACCATGGACTCTTTGGTGATCTTTTTGATTATCTGATTGCTGGAAACATACATATTTTATGGTTCTGTGTTAATCTGCGTTTCAACAGCTAATTCTCTTGTTTTGGTCACATGTGAGTCTGTTTGTCAGTCTAGTTTGGTATCGGTTTGCGTGGTTCTTTAGTAAGGGATCTTACCCCGTTGTTCTCATCTTAATATAATGATATGTAGCTCTGCTGTGTGTTCGAGAAATTTTTTTTTGGTTGAATGCTAGATGTGTGCATGAGTGAACCAGATGAGGTAATTGGCAAATATGGTCATGATTAAATGGACATACTGGTACCAGATTCTAAGTGGCCTTTATGTCTGCAAACTAATTATAATTGAATGACACTTGATGTCTCTGTGCTAGCTTATCTATTACATCAGCTATTTTTGTACTACTACCTGTAATGAGTTGTTTTTTTATTTGCCATTACTAGGTGATACAACAGGATTAATGTGTTATTGTCAATTGTGTACACACAAGTTCACATGCTACTTTACAGTTTCAAAATTTGTTATACAAAGCAAACTAAGGATGTTTTCCCCCAATTAATTAACTGTAGTATATTGGCATATATATCCGCATATGGACCCTGGTGTATGAGAGAATTATTATACGCTGTCAAAAAGAAAGGTAGAATAAACTTGGTTTTATTATATATTTAACTGATGACTTTATGTCTGTGTATATCATTATGGGAATTAAAGTTAATTCGTTTAGGGATGTTCATTAACTAGAGAGATAGTTAAGCTAGCTGGAGATTAATACATGATGATGTACACGTGCATGAAATGATAAGGACATGCAAAGTTGTGTCCACTTTCACCCTAAACCCTAAACCTGATTTTGGTTATGCCATCCATCAACTTTTATCACTTTAAATTATGATTGTTATCATACCAGTTGCCTATTTTATTTTACTATGCATAGTTGTGTCCACTTCCACTACATTTAGGTAACCATGTTTTCGGGGTACCTAGTAGAATACAACCGAGATGGGATTTTTTTGGGGGAAAAGTAGCAAGCAGGGGAGATGTCAGGAGGGAGATACTAGAATGTTCTAGAAGATATCGAAGCAAGGGAGAGAGAGAGAGAGAGAGAGGGCTCGAGGAGTAAGAAGAAAAATTTATCTGATTCTGATCTGATGGACCTATTTCTATACAGGTTTACATTGCAGGCCCGAGGTTCTTTTCATCAACAGGGAATGAAACTAGATTTGAAAAGCTGAAGAAAGACTGGGACAATTTGGATCTAAGGTAATGCAATTTTCTTCTTCCCTAATTCAGTACATTGTAAGATGAATACTTGTGGTAATTCAAATGTTTTGATTTCTGTGGTTTGGGATGATTTCTGTTGACTCATGTTATTGTTAACTGTTTTGATTTCTGTGGTTTGGGATGATGGAATGGAATTGACTGCCTAGTCTCTGTGGACCAGGAATGATGATCTTGTGACACTAAGTGCATGCCTAGAGGCTTCTGCATGAGTTTTCATAGCTTTTGACTTGGTGGTGGTGGTGGGGTGGGGGGGGGGGGGGTGGAGGATATTATTTTACTAGTTCTGGAAGCAGTCTGGGAGTCTTGCTCGTGAAATGTTAATTCGAATTCAAGCTTTCAGTATCCATCTAATTTTATATATGCAAACTACATTTGGATGGCATCTTGGATTCTCATGTTGGAATATTCTTGTGGAGAACTACATCATGTGTCTTGGATATGTGTTTAAAATGACCAAATGGCCAAAATAATCTGCCTGACTGTTTGGCAGTGTCTAAAACTTCATTGAATTAAAATTCACCCAAACTATACTACAATGTGGATATTATTACTTGACAAAGACTTTGTACATGCTCACATCAATAAAAGATGGTGGAAAAAGGAAATGAAATAATTGGAACAGGGACATCTTTGTTTTCTCTGTGAGAAGAAAATCTTTTGAAGCATGGTTTGTATAGATTTTGTGTGTTTCAAGAAGTCTCTCAAGCATTTGACTTCTTAATCAACTATGTTTATTGTTCTAGATTTTTCTATTACAATTATGATGTCTTACGTACTCATGTACTTGAAATTAAGAAAGGTTGGATGCTTACGGTGTACCTGTTGGCTTCCAGCAAATTAAATTGTTAGTATTAGTGTGTATAATGTGTAGGTTAAGCATATTAGTCATACTTTTTACATCGGATAACATATATTCATGATTCAGTTAGTGCATTATTCTTTGTTATATTGGTAGAACACAAAGTTTCTGAATCAACAAAGCTTATGATGAAACTTTGATAATATGTGGCTTGTGGTTGCTACTGGGATATAAGATCATACAAAAACAGGCTATGTTATTTTGTCAGTACTCAACCTTAAGTTACTTTGATACTTTGAAAAGGTTGATGTATTATTTCTTGGTTTCCTTGTTCAAAATCAAGTAGAGCCTACGTAACTCAGGGAAATCAGAATCTTAAAAATCTGTTTCCAAGATGTGATTATCCTTTCTACTTCAGTTTCATAAATATTTATTTATTTATTTATTTATTTATTATATTGAGGTGTTGAAGCTGCCAGAATAATTTTTCATTTGTTGCTTTTAGATGATCCTGCTAGTTCATGTTTTAATATGATCATTAATTCATTGTATTCTTACCTGCCTTGGTTTTATACCATTTGATTAGCCTTTTGCAATACTGCATTTGTTTAGGAAGAAAGGCATTCAGTTCGTATCAATTGATGACAATAAGATAAAATTATAATTTCTGAACATGCTAGGAGGCAAATGCAATCTTAGGAGAAATGCAATTTTTTTCTTCCCTAATTGAATATAATGTAAGATGAATACTTGTGGTAATTCAAATGTTATTTTAATGTTTTTCTGCAGATCCAAGTTGAGTGTCCTTGAGATGATCGGAAAATACACAATGTTCGCATTTAGCGGGAGCTGGGGCATAATGCTCGCCAAGACTGTGCTCGACCGTGTTGACAAAGTAGAAGCAGAGCTTAAGGAGGTGAACATCGATGTGAATGCGCTCAAGGTTTCTATGGCGAACGCTGAGGAGAAGTCTGGCCATCATAGGCAGGAGGTCGACGCCAAGTGCGACAAGTTAAGGCTTGAGGTCAAAGACCTGTTGTTGGCTCATGGGTTTAAGAACAAAGAAGTTCCAGATGCCACAGTTGCTGTCCCTGGCGCACAAGAGACTGCTTAAGCAGCCCCTTGAGGCACGGATGTGAGGGTTTTGGCTGTATCGTTTTTTTGAAACCATCTATTCGTATCCGTACGTTGTAGTTGCTGCCGTACCTTTTTGCTGGCAGGTAGAGATCAACTTCTCGACATGATAGGATTTTTCGCTTCACTGACTTTTCGCTTTACTGCTGTGGTTTGACCTTGGGGCATCACTGACATTTGGGCATTCAATTACTGGCTTGTACATTAGCAATGTGCCTGCCCCTCGGTCTGCAGATGTTTGTCTACATACTTACTACAGTAAGCATACTCCAGTATCTTGTATGTCCACACATTGTTAAGGCCAATGCATTCCTTTTTGTAAAAATTGAACCCGTTGTAATAAACGGGTAAGTTGTAAAAAATACTGGATTCATATTTTTTAGAAACAGGAGCTTTTTTTCATCTGCTATATCAGTATTAATTATTCAATTACGGAGTATAACCAACCGCCTCAGAAAATGGAAAAGGTTTACTTTTTCTCTTGAAACTTTGACGCTTTTTTCTTGAAAAACCTTGCAGACAATTCCTCAAATACTTGCTGAACGTCATCACCACCGTACCAAAAGCTAACGAGACACCATCCATGTACGCATCGGGTAGCCGGGGCACCCACTGAGGCCTTGTCTAGTTCACACCAAAAACTAAAATTTTTTTAAGATTTCTCGTCACATCGAAAAATGTATGTGCCAAAAGATTTGATGTGAAGACAAATCACGAGACAAATAAAAATTTTTGGCACATACATTAAATATAGATAAAAATAAAAATTAATTGCACAGTTTATATATAAATCACGAGACAAATTTTTTGATCCTAGTTAGTCCATAATTAGACAATATTTACCACAAACAAATGAAAGTGCTACAGTAGCGAAATCTAAAATCTTTTCACATCTAAACAAGCCTGGGTTGAATTATCTACAAGACTACAAGGAAAGGAATGATTGGAAAGTAATGGACGTGACGTGCGGGAAAACTAGAGAGGGAGGAAAAGAAAATCGCCGTAGAGGGGGAAAAAAATTGGAGAGGGAAGGATGCATGCGATCGCATGGGACGGAGGAGAGGTGAAGCGAAATTTTATCACACCAAACGACTGTCTTAGTTTTTGTTTTTTTAGTTGTATTGTAATAAATATTAGTTGTATTGTAATAAATATAATATAATATAATATAATATAGTATAATATAATATAATATAATATAATATAATATAATATAATATAATATAATATAATATAATATAATATAATATAATATAATATAATATAATATAATATAATATAATATAATATAATATAATATAATATAATATAATATAATATAATATAATATAATATAATATAATATAATATAATATAATATAATATAATATAATATAATATAATATAATATAATATAATATAATATAATATAATATAATATAATATAATATAATATAATATAATATAATATAATATAATATAATATAATATAATATAATATATGTAGTATAGGAAATTATTGGACATGAGTTCTTATAAGGTAACATAGATTAATTGTTCCAATCCTAATCAAATAGGATTGATTGTTGTTGCTCTATATTTTTATATGGTTATTATTAGACACGAGTTCTTATAAGGTAACGTAGATAGCTCAAATCCTAAACAATAGGATTGACTGTTCTATTGCCGCCCAAGTGCCCTCACATGTTCATGATTTTTTTCTTCTCCGAGAGTCCCTGTATTATTGCCGGTAATATTGCCAAATATAATTTTGATTTTGTTTGACGATGCGTCTCTGTCCAGGACTCGTCAATGTGCCATACCATGGCGACATTGTTCTTTGTCACGGATTATTTCTAAACATTAATATACACGGAAAACATTTATTAATAATAATATAAACAATAAATAATAATATATTTTATAGAGAACAAAAAAGTTTATTGAATTCTACTCCTATTCACATTAGAGTCCGTATAAGACTCGTACAACTTCTATACCAAATACACATGGAGCCAAGAATTATACATAGAGAATTAGAGAGAGGGACCAATCACATAATCGTAAAAGGAATTTTGGCGAGCATAAATGGATGCCAATTCTAGTATTTGCGGGGCCGCGCAAGAGGAAACGGTCTGCTTATGCTAATCATTAACAGAGGTAGATATATCTTAAAGCGCAAGACTCTATTAGTGCTATGAAATAGAGGTGGTCAAAGCTGTCGTCTTCAAAAACGATCTATTAACAATGAACATTTGTCAGATAATCTATTTTGACCGCCTTTGGAAATGCTTAACAAGAGCCCGGCTCTAAAAATCCATTTTGACCGCCGCTGAAAATGCTTCCTGATGTTGAATATGTATATATATTCAGTAAAATGTAAAAATAGACATTTAGTAAAACCGATTTTTTTATTAAATGTGTCTTAATATGTTAGGTAAACAAGTTTAGATAAATTAAAATATTTTATTCTAACTATGTGTTGTGTAATTTGTTGTCTATAAGACACAAATAATATGACAAGAATCTTAATCATATATAAATTATTAAAATATAAATATTAAGTAAAATATTTATAGTTGCCCCTAGACGGGTGAAGAGACAAAAAAAAAAAACAAATGAGACAAGTCGCACTCTTCTCTCTCTTTTCCGTGGAAAGATAATTGATGTGATATTGTACTATACTGGTGGCTCTTGTGCGAACCTTCCGCACTGATATGACTGCACATGAGGAAGAGATGAGTACTGTCTTATCTTTTTCATGTGTTTTTTTTCCACATATTTTCATCTGTTCCATCAATCCATCAACCATGTTTTATTTATGCTTTGAATAAATAATCAAGATGCAACGTAATGATATACAAAGATCTTCTTACTATTTGATCATATTATTTGTATACATTAAATGATTTATCAATAATCAAATCTATGTAAGTTGTTTGTTCGTTTCTAAAAACTTATAGATAATATGTTATCTGTGAGTTGTACATGCTGTAATATATGTTTCCTATGTTGCATATCCCGTAGAACATCTCTGTCGACAAAGATATGCTTGAAATGCATCAACAATAAGATTCATTTAGAAATAGTGTAGCATTTTTAGTGCAAAAATCATTTATTAGTTTTATTATTTTTAAACATAATCAAATCACCTTAAAGTTATAATAACAATAACAATAACAATAATAATAAAGAGGTAAAGATTTCTAATACAATTTTTCATCCAACTTTGATCTCTATTCGAATTCTGATTTTTTTTCGATAAATTTCTTTTCAAACCTGCTTCACTGGTGATATTCCTCATTGATCAATTGTGTGTTACTAGCCTTGACTTTAACAAAAATTACAAAATGAAATGTTTATACATTATATAAATTTATTGGTACATTTGTTGATTGTTTGATGCTATAATTGGAAGTGGAAGTGAAAACATGCGCCCTTAGCCCATCGTGTTCACTTTGCACTATGGCATAGATACAATTGATTACTTAAGTAGAAAATATAGAGTCAAAATTGTTTTTATATATGTTTTGTAGCATAAGGGCAAGTGCAATGAAGATATGAAAATGTAAATGAAGAACTATCGCTTTCAAGGAAAAAACAACACATGATGTCAAAACTTTGAATGACTTTCTCCCGTCGCAAGGCACATGCACTTTTGCTAGTAATTTAAAATAAAATAAAATCACTGCTACTATAACAAAACCATCATTCATTATAACAAAACCACCTTCAAACTACTTTAGAGAGATAAAGTGTATGGTTTGAAAAATTAAAGGAGGTGATTTACTCGGTTTTAAAGTTTGAGGTGGAAAAACAAAATTTCGTAAAAATTGAGGCCTTGTTTAGTTCACCCCAAAAATAAAAAAACTTTTCAACATTCTCCGTTACATCGAATTTTGCGGCACATGCATTAAGCAGTAAATATAGATAAAAACAAAAACTAATTGCACAGTTTGTCTGTAAATCGCGAGACAAATCTTTTAAGCCTAGTTACTTCATGATTAGACAATGTTTGTCAAATAAAAACGAAAGCGCTATGGTGTCAAAATCTAAATTTTTTTCGCATCTAATCTAAACAAGGCCTTAAGTAAAAATAAACTTTTTCCTCGGTAAATATAGAAAGTTTCCTCCCTCCTGCGTCTGGACTCCTCATAATCCGGGGAGCGGGGACGGGGAACCGTCCGCCCGTGTTACGTACTCCTGTCCCGAGTCCGAACCCCGCCGCCCCCCCCCCCTCCCCTCCCCTCCCCTCCCCTCCCGTGCCGGAGCCGGAGAGGAATCGACGATACCCTAGATATATAGCAGCCGAATAGAGAGGAGGAGGAGATCAGGACAACCCAAATCACACCAACCCTAGCAAGATTCGATTCGTCGATTCGTCTCTCTCTGTCTTCATAATCGCCAGGCACAGGAAGGAAGACGAACAAGATCCACCGCATCCAATGGCAGCAGTAGCTGCGCTCCGTCGTTCTGTGGTCACCAAGATGGCCCGCGCACCGCCTCGCCTTCCATCTGCACTAGATCGCCATGGCCGCCTTCCAACGAGCTCCGGTGGCCCTTTGGTTTCTAGATTCTCCACATCTACTGGTGGTTCTGGTTCTACGCCGCCGCCTGACAACCTCAGGGTACGCTAGCTGCTCCTCCTCTTCTTTGATTTGATTTCATTGTCTTTCATATATTTCTTCTTTGATTTGATTTGGTATAGTATAATAATAATAATAGCACACAAAACATCTGTCTTTCATATATTTCCTATTAGATAGAAAAGTAAGTGTGGAAAAAAGAAACATTTCTTCGTCTTTCGTTTGCTAGCTGAATCTGAATGTTGAACATTTACCATGAAGCTCACCCCCTTCCTCCCTGTTTCACAGTCACCCACCCTGTTGTCATGTCTATCTATCTAGCATACATAAAACCTAAATTACTATTTAGTTTTCAATGTATCCTAGGTATTTCACCACACTATCACATTCACACTTGATTCTTTAAATAAATGAGATTATTATTGTTCTTATGATTCTACATGAAATGAAATTGACTTGTGCCATGCCAGCCCTAGGTGACCAACATAGATACACATTGTGGTCTTGATAACCTTCATATTACTGATGCTATTTGTTCTTTTATATGTTTCTTTAGGGTCCTCAAACTTATAACAACAAACTTTCCAGTGGCAATGCGTGGCACGCGTAAGACTTCTCCTTCCAATTTCGACATCAATCTATCTATAAAGAAATAACGGATAAGTGTTCCTTCTAGAACGAATTGTCACTTGCGTTTGTCACTTTCAGGTTTATGGCTGGAGTCAACGATGCTGCACCCAAGGCAGCTTACGCTCTGGTGTTCTGTGGCTCTGCTTTTATATATTTTTATGTCATTCCGGCACTGGACCGTATAACCACCCAAATGGAAGCCCTCCGTCACAATTTGCGCGCCTTAAATGAAGAGATGAACAAACAAAATGAACATGAAGCTCTCAATTCTATGGGAAGTCAGATTGAAGTTAGAGATGAAGTGGGCGAATTTTTTAAAGGCCAAAGGATACAAGCATCAGGTATTAGTCTTTTCCTCGATGCCCATACGTGTATTGAGTTTCAAAGATTGTCATATTTGCTCGGTGACTAATCTAACACAGAAAGTTTACCATTCATAATTTCATTTGAAATTTGAAATTACTTCCCTAGGTCTCTTTAAGGAATAATAAATATAAATATGAAATAAGTGAATCAGTGTTCACAATTCAGCCGCACTTACATTTTGAAATGGATGCAGCAACAATCTGAGGGAAACTACTCCTGAACAGAAAATGATATTTGATGACCTGTGTCTATATCATATCTAGTCTGTTAATTTATTTGTTCAATTGCATGGCTCTTGTGCGTAAGTTTATATTGGGTTAGAAACACAATTGGTTTCGTTTTAGCTATTGTGCATCACCTACATAGGCTGTGTTTCACTTTTCAGCAGTGCAATTGCTAACTTTTATTGTTCTGTACAACATCTAGGACAAGTTAAGGAGCATCTGTGATGCCAAGCAGAAAGGATAAGGAAGACAAGAAACGTTATGACATTGACAATGGAGGACAAAAACGAGTAATATATTTGTGATTGTGTTTTTGTTTGTGATAATAATTGGTTATCAAAGACAAGTGTATCTCCCCCTTTGCTGAGGTGGTGATGACAATGGTTTGTGACAAGTGTATTTCCAGTATCTGTTACCTGTGCGGCTATAGTAAAAATATTTTCCAATGCTCTAGACATGATGAATGAATCTAAGCAAGTAATTGTGACATGTATGGATGTGATTGCTTTGCTGATCCTCTCCTATAGCAAATCCTGATCTCTTTGGTTAGGCCTTGTTTAGTTCGTGAAATTTTTTGAATTTGGCTATTGTAGTATTTTCGTTTTATTTGAAAATTAGTGTTTAATCATAAACTAATTAGACTCAAAAGATTTATCTCGTAAATTACATGCAAACTGTGCAATTAATTATTTTCTATCTATATTTAATGCTTTATGCATGCGTCCAAAGATTTAATGTGACGGGACGATTTTTTTTTTTGAACTAAACAGGGTCGTGGTTCCTTTTAGGTCAATCGAAGGTCGCGGTTCCTTTTAGGTCAATCGGAGAAGGTCGCGGTTCCTTTTAGGTCAATCGGAGGGTAGGGGTTGGATGATCTTAGAGCAACTCCAACCTAAGTCCCTAGTCCCTAAATTAAGCTCTTAAATTTTTATTTACATGCTATGATAAAAAAAAGTAGGAGCTCAAATTAAGACCCAACTCCAACCCACCTCCTAAACAAGTAGGATAGGGGGTTCTAGATGTGAGGGGTTGAAACTATAATTTAGGAGGGCATGGAAAATGGGAGCCTAAGGGCGTCTGCAATGGTGTTCAAATCGCTAGCTATTTGATCCTAGGAAGAATGTTATTGGCTCTCAATGGTAATTTGCAAATAGCTAGCTTAAGAAGTCGCTAGCTATTAGAAAGTCACTAGCTATTGTGGAGAGTATTGTGAGTTATTTCTAGAAGATTGTGCTAGATTAGCAATTTATGAGTCGCTAGCTATTAGGAAGTCGCTAGCTATTTGATCTCTCTCTCCTCGATAGCCAATGAAAGTGCTACTTTTTTATTATTTTTATACATCATCTTGCTAGCTATTTGTAAAGTGCTATTGAGAGTCAATAGAATTCCTCCTAGCTAGCTATTTGATAACCATTGCGGATGACCTAAGTAGGAGGTGGGTTGGAGTTGATTTTTTTGAATCAAGTCCATAGATTTAGAATAGGGACTTGTTTAGAAGGTGGGTTGGAGTTGCTCTTATGGCCTTCATATTTGGATGGCTCTGAGGTGACCGACGAGTGTGATCACCTTACTGGACTTGTATACTCGTTTAGCCCTTTTTTAGGGCTTGTTTAGATTCTAAATTTTTACATCCCAAAAGTTAGGTGTTTATATGCTTCCAAAAACTTTTTGGTCTGCAACACATAAGACAGATTTGCCCTCATTTAATGCTTGATTTGGTTCATTAATTGAAGTATATGCACATGATTGCTGGGGGTATACCCTGTCCAACTCGGGTTCCTAGGCACTTTTTGGACAGTTTTGGGACTCAAGGGTCCCAAATTTCAAATCTTTACAGCCTATGGTTTAATCTTTACAGCCTATGGTTTACAGACTTCCGTTTAGATCCATTCTTCCAAAAAGTGTACATTTCTTCAAAATATTTTGGTTTTTGGCTGCATCTAAACAGGCCCTTAGTTCATCCCAAAAACCAAAAAGTTTTCAAGATTCTCCGTCACATCGAATCTTGTGGCACATGTATGAAATATTAAATATTGATGAAAATAAAATCTAATTACATAGTTTAGCTGTAAATCGCGAGACGAATATTTTGATCCTAGTTAGTCTATGATTGGATAATATTTGTCACAAACAAGCGAAAGTGCTACAGTAGCAAAATTCAAAAAGTTTTCGCATCTAAACAAGGCCTTAGTTCCGAGGCCAATTGGCCTCTGCATGTGTTTCCTACTGATAACCGAGTACCAAAAAGATCCATTCATGTAACTTGAGAATCATTTCTACGTTTCTTTGGGGTCCAGAACCAATGAACAAATCTCGTCCTGTGCCTAATGCTGACAAAACATAGCAGTTTTAGTATCAGGTTCCCATTCAGTAAGCAATTAACTAGTGAAAACCAAGCACTGCAAAATTTTCAGGAGACGCAGCCTGACAGCAGTGAAAACTTGTAATGAATGACGAGCTCCCCAGCCACCAGACACAGGCACAGATTTGACATTTGCCATTGAGCTACATTCAATTTTAGCAAGTACACCGAATTCAGAAAAACTGAAACCAAACAATTTCTTTAGGTAACCTTCCATCGTACATACAAAATACCCACTGAATCTCAGAAACAATCGCATGGTGAGAATCAACACCTTTTTGATATGATAAACAAATCAGCTTACACCTTTCAGCAATGAGTAAAGATGGGATGAAATGAAGAAATACACTAGCAAATTTTTTGCAGATAGCATCTTTCTAATTTCCAACCCTCACTGGTACATGGCCACACACATAATACCAAAAACTGTCCCAATTAAGACCGCAAGTGCAGCCTTGTTTACAGGAAACACAAGTTACTAAGAGGAATCATCAGCTTCTAGGTGCATCAAGCCTTTTTTGTAAACTTCAAAGTCATCACATGACCAGAGCGGGCACACAAGGTATAGACAGAATTTTGACATCTGTATCCCAAGCAATCGCTGCAAGAGAGAAATCAAAGTGGAGTCAAAGAAAAGAAATAGGCCAGTTGATGGATTTCAACAGTTGAGATAGAGATGGCAAATGGAAATAAACTACTACTGCAGCACTCTAATGAAGAGTAGATGCCAGTAAGAATGAATTTCCTATTAATGTTAAACCAAGGTATTCGATTTTAAGATTTGTAAAATGGAATTTGTAAAATGGAATTACAGTAAAAACTGAATGATGCTCCTCTTAGTTCGATCAAGCTCATTTTAAATCATCTATGCAGCTAAGCATGCATAGTAGCTCAACGGGTGGATGGGTTTGTGCA